>NC_056731.1:21086207-21386207 GCF_019279795.1 Protopterus annectens
AGGAGTGAGAAGTACATAGGCAAAGTGAGAACTTAAGTGGATTAGAAATGGTCGGAGATTTCCCAATCAATCCTGATGCCCATAAATCTTTCTTTTTTCCCCGAGTCTTCCTTCCAAATAACATATCACCTTAAATATCTTGGTATTCACTTTGAACATAACTAAGCCTCCATGCTTCAAAATAACTTACTAAAAACATGGTCTAGTATACATCAAGATCTACAAAGATGGAAACTCTTGAACCTAGCGTTTCTATCCAAAGTAGCTATAGTGAAAATGAATGTTTTACCCAGACTCTTATATCAATTCAATGCATCTAATATGATGGTTTCTAATAACCTGTTCTCCAAAATTAACAAGGATCTAGCCAAATTCATCTGGTTTCCAAAGACAGTCAGGATCTCTTACTCCAAGTTAATCTACCCTAAGGAGAAAGGAGGGCTAGGCCTTCCAAATTTTCAACTTTACTACACGATCATCTGTTCTAATAGGGTTTGGTCTATCTCAAATCTAAATAGTAAAGCTCATATTCACTATCCGTCCTGGATGAAAATATGGCATCATCACATCATCTCCAACAAAATTAACCCGAAGGCTATCCCCTTTCTATCCTCTACTTCCATGAACAACTGTAAACTATCTCACACCCTGAAACACAAGATCAGGCTTTTCCAAAAACTGATTAAGGACATCAACCTTGAAAATATTTTACCCCTTTTCCAACCACTACATCACAACCCAAACCTCAAGATCAATAATAAAATGGTCAACCTCACTGAATTCCCCCTCATTAAAGATCTTAATGTATGGGATATTCTTAAATATAGGGGTAAAACTCTTGCCTTGCTACGTTTAAGTCTTAAGACTAATAACAAATACACAGTTATTCTCCGGCAACTAAGAGAGATTATATTTTCACAACTTATCAATATCTCTCCCAATCCTCAGGAATTCAACAAACTAGGTGAAATGATTTCTGCAATTTCGAGCCCTAAAAAAACAATCTCATCCTCTTACAGACTATTGAACTCCTTATTATATAAATTGAATTGCCTTTTCTCTAACTACTGGGAGAACCATGGTTACCCCATTACAGAGGAACAAAAACTTTCAGCTATAAAAACTACTGTAGAACTCTCCCTTTTCAAAAAACTCTTATATACCCAACTGATGTTGAACAACAACTCTTACTACACTCCTGTAACACTCAATAAATTTAACCCCAATTTATCCCTCTCATGCACTTGTTGCCCCTATCCGAGAGCTGATTTACTCCACATTATGTGGTACTGCAACCACTCCCATAAACTCTGGTGGTCTCTAAAAGTCCGTCTGCAGAAAATGGGATACTATAACTCCACACTTTCATGGGAAACAGCCATTCTCTATATCCCCCCCTCTAAGTTGCCTAAACTACAACTCCACATTTTAATTACTTTTTGCTCCCTTATCAAACTATACATCACAAATAACTGGATGGATCGCACTAAACTCTGTTGGAGAGGTTTCAAAGAGATGGCAATCAAACATATTTCTGCTCATAAGTTCATTATAAATGGACCTAAGAAGAAAGCCTATTTCAGCAAATTCTGGAAATGTCTAATTGATTTAATTCTGGGTGAATAATTCCCTGTTACGGCATTTGTGAAATGCATATCCTTATCCCTGTTATTATTTGGAGATCCACTGCCAACTCTAATAATTCTCTTTTTCTTTCCCTCTTTACTGTCTCTTTAGAGGTCTGGTAGCATGTTATTTTGTAAATATTGTATATAAGTGCTTTTGGTCGTAGATAGATTACAATGCCTTCTTTATCTCTTTTCTCCTTTTTTTTTATTAGCATTGTTAAAATGTCTTCATGCCCATAACAACATGTGATAATTCAATGTTTAATCACAATGTTCATAATCACAATGTTCTCTATTTTTCTGTATGCATTGTTTTTATTATTATGGAAAAATAAAAGAAACATTTGGGAAAAAAAAATAGAAATGGTCGGAGATGCAAATAGGGAGGTATAACAAATATATGTTAAAGCAGAATAGCTGGCAGAGATGTTGAAGGGACTTAGAGGCAGAGTAGACTGAAGTAGCATCATAGGAGATCTAATCTATGACAAGGTGCTCAAAAACGTTTTGGAGTGCTGACTCCATCCTGGGTATAGGCAGGTAAAAAGCACAACTCCATGAGGTGTTGTTTCAGTTTGGATTTAAAAGGCTTTTAAGATGCTGAGTAGTCTCCAGAGAGTTGGGATAGAGTTCCATTTTTTTATACACAGACTACAATGAATCACCTGCAGTGGTTTTAGATTTAGTTGTAATGAGTAAATATTATATCTGTAGAGCACAAGGTTCTGTTTGGGGAACAGGACTAAATGATGGTATTTAGATATGTTTTTTCTGGATTATAGAGTAGTTTCTATGCTATCAGTAATTGTGAATATATGGCAGTTCTAGCCAATTTAGCTGCTTCAGTGTAAGGTAGTGATAAGTTCTATTAGGATAGTTGGTGAAAGTAGCAACTTTGTTGTTGCATTGCTTGTGTTTATTTGATAAGCAAGACTTGAAGTTGTTAAATACAGGTGCAGCATATAGAAGTGTTGGTAGTAGGTAAGCAGTGGTTATGTTAATTCTGGCCATATCTGTAAGGAAATGTTTTGTTGTAGATAGATATAATTTACGGTGCATTGTTTTCATAACCTGTTGAATATGATGACCAGATTTCATCTAATCACCTACGGGTCATATAATTTCATATGGTCATACCCTAAAACCTTAATATGTGACACCACTTCAATTTGTGTGCGGTTGGATGATGTTTTTTTTTTTTTTTGGACAGGTGTTTGGGAGTGAGAATTATTAATTTGGTCTTCTTAAGGTTTATGAGGAGCTTGGATTCTATGGAGGCAGAGGACTGTTAAGTAAGTTCTTGAAGTATCTGTAGGGGACTGGCTGCACAAGTAAGAGTTGAGTCATCAGTGTATTGTGCTGTGGATGGGTTTTGTTCATTTGATCAAATGTTCAGAATATTGAATGTCTGTTTTTACACTTCAAAATATTGTAGTATCAGAATTTCATATAGCACCCTCATGTGTATGTGGGACGTCTAGTAATGTGGGGAGTGGGACTTCATCTTTTCCCTGTGATTATATGATGTTGAAGTTGGTATACATAAATTGCAGGGGACTGGGGTGCCCTTGCATAAAATAGGCTTCAATGCATTTTTCTTGTTTTTGATTATATGAGTTTTAATGTTGTAGGTTGAATATTTTAGGCTTCAACCATTTTGGTTTTGGATGAAATGAGATCTATCAATTCCCTACTGATGCATGTTTAGAGAAAATGTGTAGTACATTGTTATATTAAACAGTAGGGGGTCAAGTGTTCATCCTTGAGGAAACCCATGGAATTCACCCTTATGAAGACATAGATTTAGATTCATAGATTAGTACTAGGCTAACTGCCCTTGTGAGCCATGTTAAGCCTAGCCAATTAGCCCATGTGAGAATCAAACCCTGCACCTTCTGTCTGTAAGTTAAACACCTTAACCATTCCACCAACCTCCCACCCTCCCATATTACCCTCTGTATAACAACTATTTGCTTCCATCAACTTCCCTTCTCTACTTCCACCTTCATTTACTTTACTTCCACACTTCCTGATATTCTCCTCAGTTTTCTCCTACCCATTTCCCTTTCTTTCCATCCACTCCTTACCTTTCCTTTCTCTATTCCGACCTACCATCCTTTACACGCAACTATATCGTACTTAATTCTAATTTTCCGGCACAGACTCGTAGAAGTGAACTGTTTCCTCTAAGCAGTTTGGATCCAATAGTTTCATGCTAAAACCTTCTGTTTACAATTTGTTACATTATTTACAAGTTGCACCTTCATACCTTGTTGTTTTCCGTTACTTGGCATAACAACAAGAAAAAGCAACACTAGCAACGGGCTATACGGAAATAATTTATTTTCTAGAACAGTTTTGTTAGTTGCATTCAAGGGGAAAAAAGCTTATCTTTATGGAGGTAGGACTTACCCATGAGCTTACATTTGATGGGATTCATAAACATAGTCCACAGATGTGTACAGAGCTTTATCAAGGGTGAGTGCGCTTACCTCTTGTTTTAACTTAATAAACCATGGTTTAAACAAGCACTACTAACCTGAAGATTGTTTTCTCTTTTCTTCTTTTTAATTAGAATGCAAAGTGATCTTTGACACTGATCTTATATAAGAAGTTATGATAACTGTCTGTTTTAGCAATTTGTATGCCAATATTGTTCCTGCACAACTTTTTTTTGCTTTGTTATTCCTTAAGGAAAGTGCACACCACGCTTAAGGCTGGAAAATGACATTTTCTTAGTATTAGGTCAAATTGTGATATTATATAGCAGATTTATAAAACAAATGCAATTGCAGAATACATGCTGCATATAACATAAATCAAAAAAGAAAATGAAAAGACGGATATAGTATGAAGTGATGTAGTTTAAGAAAGTCTTGAGTAGTAGGGAAAGGAATGCCATTATTGGGTAAGAAAGCTGTCATCTTAGTATGAGAAGTATAACTGATTAGGAGGTGATAATTGTTTTACAGTAATATGAATACTGCAGTATGAAAACAATGCAGGTACAGGACAGACATTTGGTAAACGGTGCAAGAGCAGAGTTTTTGGTCTGTGTAATTGTGAGTAAGTAGACAGTAGTAGTCAGCTGGACATGTGGTACATATAAGGGGGTTATAGTGGAGTATAATAAAAAAGGAGGGGGGTTATAATTGCATGTTATAGGTGTGAGGAGCAATGAGCACAGTATTTTAGTTTTTACACAATATGACTGCGGTAGTCAGACAAATCGGTTGTTAGATTGTTATACAACATGACTACGGTAGTCAGACAAACCGGTTGTTAAATTGTTATACAACATGACTGCGGTAATCAGACAGACCAGTTGTTAGATTGTTAAATGACATGAGTGCAGTAGTCAGACAAACTGGTTGTTAGATTGTTATACAACATGACTGTGGTAGTCAGACAAACCAGTTGTTAGATTGTTATACAACATGACTGCGGTAGTCAGACAAACCGGTTGTTAGATTGTTATACAACATGACTGCTGTAGTCAAACTGGTTGTTAGATTGTTATACAACATGACTGCGGTAGTCAGAAAACCAGTTGTTAGACTGCAGTACCAAGGCCGTGAATCTTTTAGGTGTAGTTGCAGAAGAGATATAAGTTGTTGTAAGCTTTCAGTGAGGAGATGAGCCCATAACTTCATGATATTATAAGAGCAGAGGGAATTACCAGTAGTGGTGTGGAGTTTTGAAGGTGGAAGCAGAAGCTTGCCCTTGGAAATAAGACATTTGTCAGGTGAGTATTTTTACACTAGGTCTAGTAAGGATAAACATTTGTTTGGGAAGCAGATGATGTGATTTGTAGTTGAGAGTAAATGAGACATTCCATCAAGTTTAGTGCCTTAATGTCTTCACAATGATGGCTGCAAATCTGGCACATTGTTCTATTTTATTTAACTGTGATGGTTGGAGGTTTGTGAATATGGAAAAGATATAAAGGAGGTTTGGAAGAAAGTAGGCAGTTGCTAGCATTATTATGCTGGTGTTTGTCAAGAATGGTTTTCATCTGTAAAGGAGTCTTGTTTTTTAATGTTTTTTTTTTTTTTTTTAACAGTAGCTTGGATAAATGTGCCATATATAATGATGCCCAGAAGTGTGTCATTTAAGACCATGTTGATTTTTGTTTTGCTGTCTGAAATAATGTTGAAAGAGAAAGTTAAGTCTGAGAGGTGTTTAGGTGTGAATACATTTTGTTTGGGTTAAGTAATAGTTGTGAATTCAGTAGCCATGATTCAATGTTAGAAAACACTGATTGACTATGGAGTTCATGGCATGTAGAGCAGAGAGGATGAAGGTACAGGAGATCACCATAGCATCATCTGCATATTATATGATGCTGGCAGATTTACTCGCTAATTGCAAGTCATTAATAAATATTTTAAATAAAAATGGTTCCAAGATTAAACCTTGAGGGGCAATTAGAAAAACAGGGAGGGGGAGAATGGATCTTGCTGTTTTATAGATTATGATCTGTTTGACAGATAGCTGTGAAACCAGTTCACAGTAGAAGTTGAAAGTCATAGATTGGCCAGCTTTTCTTGGAGATGTTGGTGAGATATGGTGTCAGAAGGTTTATATAGGTCAAATGTTTGCATTCTTGTTGAAGTTCATTGTATTTAGGCATAGAGCAACATTAATACTGTCCCCAGACTGAAACCATGCTGTGTGGTTGATACAAGGCTAGAGTATAGGAGATAACTGAAAAGTTGAGAGTGCACTTGTCCAGGATTTTTGATGGGGAATAAAAGAGAATGGCATTTGGGTGGAAACTGGATAGTTCCATGGAAGTTCCACCTTTATGGAGTGGTATGACGTTGGATTACTTCCAGATGAAGGAGACATGGGATTCCTGAGTGGATCTGTTTACAAATATAGACACAGGGCAGGCTAAGGTATCTACAGCTATTTTGATGCATGTATACAAGATTATTTGCAGCAAGTGATGTATTTCTAAGTCTGAGCTGGTGCTTTTTTATTGTGGAGACAGAGGAAAAAGAGAAGCTTTTGGGTGTGAGAGTGACAGGTGTGTCTGGTGAGGTAGTTATTTTTATATGAGAAGTAACTGCACGAAGGGGTATTACATTTGGAGACAGTAATTTGACTTATTTTATTGCATAAAGGGCTTGTTTCATATGATCTTCCAGGGTGCAAAAGATTAGACCTTTCCAGAAGAGTTTTGCACTTTTTTGATGGGTTATTTATAGTATGTGGTAATCTAAAAATTACCTTTGTTGACCTGATATTTTGGAAGTTTTTAAGTTGTTTAAAAGTTTGGAGGTTTTGTGAGAGTGCCAGATTTTCTATGCATTTATTCATTTCTTATTAAATGTACAGTATTTTTTAACCATGGGGCAGGGTTGCATTCAACTGTTTTTTTCTTGTCCAATGAGGGCTAGGTCATTCAGGATATTTAGGAAAACTGATTTGAAATATGTGATGGTTTCATCTAATGGTAAAGTTTTAATAGGTTCCAGTTACATAGTCACAGGCTTTTGTCTACAGGCAAGTAGGGGAAATTATTTCTTTTTATGTCTGCAACAGGGCCTGAGCTTTTTATTTCTGGCTTGTCATATCTACTGCTGCAGGCAATAAGCTGAATGAAGCCACTGAAGTTAATATTATTTAAGAAGGGAGAGGAGCTAGAGGTTCTTTGATACAAGCCAATGTTTGGTCCCATAAGATGCAGGTTTCATAGTTAATAGTGGAGTTTGGCCAGGATAGGATGTCCTCTGCATTTGTGATATTGTTGCATTACAGGATGTAGAGTGCAACTATCTAAAGACTTTTGTGAGGATTTAGTTTTAGGAAGGTGCTAAGTATTTTAGTGTTGGATTCCAAAGCCAAGATGGTGGACTGCTAGTTGTTCTAGTGGGGAGCTCTCCATTTTCTTTTTCTTATTTGACAGGATTAAAATTTCAAAAGATCCAATTTTGACTTCTTTTTTTTAACACTTTTTTTTTACTTATGTGTTTTCTTTGTGGATCTTTAGGAGTTTTCTTAAATAATAACAGAGATTTCCTGTCAGAAAAAAATATTACAGGTTTTACCTCAAAATGACTCACTCTATTACTCAATAAATTTCTGCAAAGATGGAACTGAGCAGTCTTATCTCAAATATATAGGAAATCTCACTTAAAATAGATGTTTGGCAAAAAGAGATACTATTAAAGAAGAGTGCAATGAGAAACTGCTTCTGATAAAGGATATGATACAAGGGACCTTAACTGAAATTAATGAAAGACTTACAAAAGAGGAGACACAAACTAAATTTCTTCTTAAGCAAAACACTTTGCTACTAGAGAAGATTCTTACAAACAGAAAATGTTGAAATATTATAAGAATGTATGGAAGAGAGACTATGATAAACTTTTTGACTACTCGGATAACAAGTCTTGAAACTACCTGAAGCCCTATCCTATTGTACTGAGCATTCTCATAGATCTCTGACATATTTATCAACTAAAAATTAACTTCTCTGAGATCAATTATAATCAAGCTTATTTCTAACACAGACAAGCCCCAAGATTCATGAAGCTTGCGCCAGGTGCAGGCGTAGCGTAGGTGGTATAATGCCAAATATGGCCGCCGAGTGATTCAGGTACGATCCAATTCCACGTGCACTACCAGCGTGCGCCAGATCTGCGCAGCCCTTGGCTCAGGTATGCTAATCCCCCCATGTGCAGTACTGCACCATGCAAATGAAGGTACATAGCGATTCATGAAGTGGTGCAGGCATAGCGTAAGCCTACAGAAATGTAAACCAAAAAAAAACAGTTTACATTTTGCCAAACAGAACATCGGAGCTATGAAAGCGGACCAGACTCATGTATTACAAAGTTAACATATGCCAATGGCTAAATATATAGCCAATGGCATAAGAAAAGATGCACAACACCTAAAAAACAACATTTAATGTCATGTCCACAGTAACGCAAAGTACAACCACAGGGCATGTGTGCGCAAATGGGAACACAAGGAAAATATATACAAATGTCATAAAATCGCAATGTAATACAAATCATGATTTCACCAAAATACTCAATGGTATGCATGGTACACCACAACCAAGCTTCAAGGGTTGCTAAGGGTCTGTGACAGTGTTCGGCGCGGTAACTATGAATTAGTAGTCAATGCTATGCAAATGAGGCAAGTAATAGTGAATTGCAAACGTCCCGCTGGACTAAGGATGTACCATACGGCACAGCGCTACAACACCGAGGAGTGGTTTGGAGGTATACATGACATCAGCAGTGGGGTGTGCCACTGTAGCTGTAAGCACATTGGAGCAATGCAAATCCAGGCTGCCCATTGCTAAGCAAAGCCGCAGGATAGGGGTGGGGATGTAGATATAGCATCATTTAGCTGAGAGCACACATGGTGCCCGAAAGCGCATGTGTACATGGATGAAAACATGCCCAAAACCCGGTAAGCAGACGCATGCGCCGCTCACCACAGCTCAAACAGGAAGGTTAGGGGAAGAAAATAAGGAAATGCCGCAGTAGGGTAATTGGAGTACAACCAAGCAATTAGCACCTATTAACTCACAGTGGGCAATCAACGGCAGCTAACAAGTCTGCTTGCACCAACCTGCAGAACAGGATAGGGGAGGTGTCGGATTGCAAAGAAAAGAGCACTGTCACCGCAGAGCAAAGCAAACCTGCAGTAGATCGGCCATAGAACATCTTTTGCAAGATAAGCCAGGTTTTGGAAAGTACAAAAGAAAGCAGGCTGCTGGATGCATGCCAGAAAATGGGAGGGGGAACGTTAAGAAATGTTAAGGGAAGGGCAAGAGGTAATCCACGGCAGCTAAATGTAATTCAACACGAAAGGCACCACAGTAGCAGTACCTGTGGTAAAACACATAAGATATCCTACAGCTCCGATTGTACATACACACCCTATGACATCATCAGTGTTCAAAGCACAATAGTATAAAGTGTGAAGGCACCGCACACACACCTGTGTATTCCCAAACACTGCACCATCAGTGTAAACAGATGGGGAACTTTTACAATGTACATGTTGGGAGCTGCCATAGCTGTGATTCATCACCATGTGTTAGAGACTGAAGATGTTGTGGAGGATGATGCTGACAACCACCGCAGGCCCTGGAGGAGGAGAAGAGTGTTCAGACCAAGGGTAACCTACCAGGGGCTACATGATCTGGAGATAGTAGAGCATTACACGGTGGACAGGGACATCTTATTGCAAATAGTTGAGCTGTGCCGGCCATGATTGAGATCCAGAAACAACAGAGGGGAACCCATCCCAGTGGACGCGAAGGTATGTGTAAGCTTGAGAATACTAGCCACAGGTACCTTTCAAAGGCCAACTGGAGATATAATGGGGATCTCACAGGCATCAGCATCCAGGGTACTCCACCAATTCCTGGATGCCATGTTACCACATGCCAATGAGCACATATACTTCCCCCGAACTCAGGAGGAGTTGGCCAGCAATATGCGTCTCTTCCACCATGTGGAACACTACCTGGAGGTACTGGGTGCGATAGACTGCACGCACATACATATCAAGTCACCACCCGGTGAGCATGGTAGGTGCTACATAAACAGCAAGGGATACCACTCCATCAACTGCCAGGTCGTGTGCAATGCTCAGGACATTATCATGAATGTGTGTGCTGGCAGCCCTGGAAGCTACCATGATTCCCACATCTGGCATGCCTCACAGCTGTATCAGGTATTTGTCAAGGGGGACATCCCATATGGCCACCTTGTGGGGGATGCTGGCTATGCACTGGAGCCGTGGATGATGACTCCCATCAGAAATGCACACACACCCATGCAAAAACGCCATAATGAGGCACAAGCACAAACCAGAATCATCATAGAGCGTGTGTTTGGGATGCTGAAATCATGGTTCCATTGCTTGGACATATCTGGTGGAGCCTTGCAGTACTCTCCAGGCACGTGTGCCCACATCTTCATAGTATGTGCCATGCTACATAATATGATCCTGCGGCAACAGCTACAGCAGAGACATAATGGTGAAGGCCCTCACAGCCCACCACAATTGCCAAAGCCATCACAGGCACAGAGGGATTCAGACCACAAACACCCTGTGCCACCCCCAGTAGGCAGATGGAGGTGTGCCCAATATGCCCACGCCTTGGCAAAGAGGGAACTTATAGCACATACACTGACAGTGTAGGCCCCTATGGACTGACACACCTCTCCACCTGCACTCACAGTAAACTGGATGGCACACACACATGACCACCTGCAAATTGTAATGTATAGGTGGCCTACAGTGTGAATCCTACATAGGCAGCCCTCAACCATTGCACACACAACAGCTATTGGAACAAGGAAAGTCAACACCTGAACAGTACACGCACCTAACAGCATATGTTGATACTGCATATATAGGTTCCTAGGTACATCGGTAGGTACATGCCCGATTGTCAGAGGCCATTCATCAGCTGAGGCAAACAGCTGTCGCCACCACATCGATTAATCAACTGTCCCTCAGTGGAGCAGAGCCAATTGCGGGATCCATGTGTGTAATCACTGTTCCCCACATACTCTGCATGGATTCCCTGGTGTGTTAATGAGGGGCTCCATATAATGTAATCAGGGATGTAGTGGCAAAGCATGGGGAGTACCCATGACAGGTATCTGTCACCCCAGCATGCTCCACCTATGGTTGTGTGAAGGTGTAGCACATTATAGTGTGTGGCTCACTGTGACATAGATTCCCAATGCTGGAGCACATCCATTAAACATCACTTGGACATACCATTAATAGGTCTCATCCATATGTAAACTAACTGAGTTACACATTTGATTGCAGTATGGAGTAACAGCCATAGTACAGTCCACATACAAAACACCATAACACGTGTACAAATCCCAGATGCCCAAGTGGTAAAGGCACTGACTGTCGTGCATGTTCCCGGTTCCACATCCTACAAGGGCCGTTATGTAATCCCGAAGGCACGAATAATGGATGTTGGATGCAGGTCATCGGATCAGGTTTAGCACATGTTAGCGGGTTTATGCATTGGCAAGTGCTGGTATATGCGTGAAACAGGGCTAAGCTTTGCTGAATATCACGCAGATCATGGTCAACAATATCCAGAACAGGTGAAAGTAGCATTATTCACCCCTGTACTAATAGTGCCTGCTCTGAAAGGTAAAATGACCACTGCCAGGAGTAGAATACGCAATCATGTACACAATCACCTAACACTAAGCTACCCGAGATGTACCAAATGCAGGTGTGTATTGTGACAGGTTAAAACACAAACATGCAGAGTTCAGGAAACAGTATACACTGCCATGCACACAACAAAAGGTGTGTTCACTCTCCCTCTCACTCTCTCTCTCTCTCATATATATATATATATTTATAAACTAGAGATAGAAAGGGTGACAGAGAGATATATGTCGATATATATGAATTCACCTATATCTGCAAATATATAGATAGATCAACGACATGTACACAACCATGGAGGTACAAATAAATAGGATACTGCCAACTACCGAATGTTTTACATACCGACACACGTAATCACGAGGCTTAAAGACCACAGTACCGGAACACTAGAACCGCGAGTAATATTATCACGATATTAAGGGAGATTTAGTTATCGCTGCCGGTGTTGCGGTCCAGGTAGGTACTGTGTTCAAGTGTGTTTGTGATTGCTGTAGTCTGCGTAAGTGTGTGTTGAGGGTGCCATGTGCATTTCCGTGGGACTGTAATGTGTGTGTGTGTGTGTGTGTGTGTGTGTGTGTGTGTGTGTGTGTGTGTGTGTGTGTGTGTGTGTGTATTTGCATCGTGTGTCTGTTAGTGCTAACTCGGAGGTAGATCATTATGGTAGGTGTGGTCATAGCTGGCGGTAGGCATACAGTTACCACCTGTCCCACTTTGAGAAGGACAGCCCCTCCTTGGGCAGTTGTGTCCTGGCAACAAATATTAAAAAGGGCAAATGTCTGAGATTGTAGGACATAATTATGTCCCATATATTATGTAATAGTTGCATTAAATAGTTATTCCTGTATCTAAAATACGTAAATGTTACAAGAAACATAATAAGTAGCTAAAGTGCTACAAGAATAAGTATGTATTTAGGATAAAAGTACATTCTATCCTGTGTACTGACCGTGGGTATGTGTCGGCCTGTAAACACCAATGTGTGTCCTGCAAATGTCCCACTATGGCCATTTGAAAAGGTGGCAACCCAAGCCAAAGAGGTTCAGTCACCAACACAACAGCAATGAGTGCAAATATCTGTGACAGAAATACATGAGACAGCTGTCATTTAGTAACATTCCCTTACATATTGATGTATTTTCAGAGGGATTGAAGTATCAAACTCACCTGCATGCTATATAGGAACCAATTAACAATGGCTCAATGTATAAGCCTGCAACAACCATAGTTTTAGTCTTCTAAATGATAGGTCTTCAATTAGGGAAGAAGCCCACACACACACACATATGGAATATGTAGAAATGCAGTCCCCACAAACCTGTATATGCTATATACACCCACCTACATCTCCCCCACACCTGAAACAATTGCAATACAGACTGTAATAACATCACAAACATCCACTCACTCAATTACATCTGCAGAAGCGTTAACATACCTTGTGAGAGACACACTTGTAATGGCGCCATGTGAAATTGTAGCTGTTGTATAATGGAACAGACGGTGATGTTACAGGTTTTGTTTGCAATAGTCCCTTATCAGATGGTTGAGATGACAGGTACACTCACATGTAGAACCACATACTCTAGGTGTCACACACAATCCATGGGGGACATGAATTCAAAATATCCATGTCTCTCCAAATAGCAGTTGCAATTCCTCACAAAAAAACACATACCTCGAAGGTAGGGCAAAAGGCCAATGCCCAAGTGGAGTATTCAATTATACCCCACTGTTGCCGCATAATTGGCAAATGGAGTAGCTGCACAGCTGATGTGCATGTAATAATTTACTCAGGAACACCAATTGGTGGCAGGATAGCACATGTTACAGGCATCTATGTATATAAGGATGCCTTGCCATACATTCAAACCGTATGCTCATACCATAGAACCATTTAAACAGGAAAGGTGTAAGACAGATATTTACGAAGACTCGCAATGCTAACAAGGTATGTAGAACACTCAGTATGTTAGTGTATGTAGAGCCTGTTCTGTATTAATTAAAGTGTACGCAATGCATAAAGTGGGAAAAAGTATTACATAGTGATGTCTTGTTGAGCATAGTAACGCTTGTAGAAATTGTGTGTCCTGCTGTGGGCCACAAGGTAAACATCTCATACTCCACAAGGGATGCTAGATGAGGGCTTTAAACACAACAATTCCACACCACCCGCCGTCAGTGGTAGGGTTTGTCCAACAAGTACGTGCCATAACGGGATAGTATATGTTGATATATTGTCACAGTAGGCATGTGTATGGGCATATAACGAGAATAACATGCCTACGGTGGTCCTGCTGTGCAAGTATGCTTTGCATTATAGGACAATGTTTAAAATATGTGTAATGTACAGTATTGCAGGTAGATATGTCAGATATTTTACACAGCTTAACTGTTATATCATGCAAACAAAAGGTATGTCTATTGGCATGTACAATACACAATAACAGGATACATATGGCTTGTAGTCACGGGACAGTGTAACAGCATGATAGCTAATTGAAATGGAAGAGCTGCTCAATTATCCATGCACATAGGACATGTAATAGCTTCACAGGTTCATAGTTAGGTACTATGCTGTCTGGCCAAGTCCATCTGTAAGCCCAACTACAGTGTTTTCACCAGCGGCACCTACCTAGGGTAGTGTCCTGTGTCTGTGAACAGCAGAGCCATTTGTTACCTGCACCTGTGTACAGTACAGCCACTGCAGTGATCCCTGGCGTACATTTCTGTCTCTCATCCACCCATTGAGGTATCTCATGAAGAGTGCTAGTGAGGGTCCTTGCTTGATGTACATAGGAATCATGTTCCAAAGCATGGTGAGTGTCCGGTTCAGGAATGTATCCCTCAAGCACGTCCCACACATCGTTGCGTTTGTGTACATATCCCTGAGCATGTTGCTCTCAGTGGCTTTTGCTTATGTTGCTTATGTGGAGTATATCCATCAATATTGTCAGTGCAGGTGTGCTCTCCAGAGCCTAGAAGCAGGTCCCAGTCACTGCAGAGATATTGAAGTGGTCCATTATAAGGAGTGCCTCGCCTGTGTGCATTAGAGATGAAGATGTCAAGCATTGAGTAACATTACCCTCAGGTTTTGCTTGCCTGTTCCTGTTCTGGTGGTGAATATGTTATTGGAAACTGTCCAAGACAGGCTGTATAGGAGCAGCAAGAGCCTTACATGTTATCTGTAATCCCAGGGCCGACAGGTACAGGTCATCTGTGCCAAAGCATCGTGTTTTGTCGACCATGTCATTCAAAGCAGACAGATACTGGATGCCTATGGAATGACAGCAGAAGCATAGGCAACTGTTGAAGTGAAACATTCAGTCGTTGTACAGTGGTATCTGTCTGGATGAATGCAGAATGCTTCTCAGGGCTTGGGCAATACCTTCTGGGCTACAAGACCGGAGAGCTATTGCATGTCCCTGTACATGTAGTCCAGGAAGTTACATCTCATGGCAGTCACACTAACATGGAGAATGACAGTCAAATTGTACCTGGTGATGTGTGGCATGAGTGCATAGGTTATGTTGTGGATCCTGTTACCCGACAGCCAGATGTAAGCAACTATCGCCTTGTGTAGCCTGCTGAGTGGGACATCAGTGTGACCGCCTACAGAGTCACCTATGACTAGTGTGTTGGGTATGTTATAACACCCTATTGGCTGTAGTTGATGGGCACACATGAGTCTGTGGGCTATAAGTAATTGATGTTGTGTTTGGTGATGGGGGCTGCCTCTGTTGCCTATACAGAGAGTATGGAGAGGTTCTGCAAATGTCGTAGTCATACTATGTGTGGCCTGTGGTGGTGGAGATCTAGTGAGACTATGTGATGAGTGGGGTGTGTTGCAAATGTTTAACATCCCCACATGAATGTCAGGTTCAGTCTGGGTTGGAGAGAGCATTACCCCCAGCATGGCTACATATGTGCATCTCCCACAGGCTGTAGTGTCGTATGTTGGGAGGTGAGCATTGACTGTGTACATGAGACAATTGCTATATTGCTATATTGCCTCATGCTTGCCATATTCATCATATAGACAGGCAATAACACTGGTAATTGACACTTGGACATGGCTGTATATTCAACCATGTCTCACAAGATATGTGAGGTACGTTTGTACAACAGCTGTTGTACTGTAAGCAAGCCGGAAATGTAAAGACAAACAGTGTACTTGTAGGAAATGAGTTGGAATGGGTGCTATAGTAATTAGTAGCTTATGAAGTGCTTACATGTTATGAACAAGTGCTGAGCATGAATATGCAATACAGATAGGGTGTTGGATAATATAAACCCACTGCAACCCACAAGTGGAGACGCGAGTCATAATGGGAGGCACTGCACTATTACCCTGCTAAGTATGGTCTGCAAGTCCATGAACCTTAATCAACGTAGATGTTAGCAGTACAGATGTTGATGACAGTACGGATGATTTCACACTGCATAGCATACCTGTGACAGGTCATAGGACATCATCACCCATACTGTGTTCCAGCTACACTGAGTATACTAGGTGTACCTTCGTATGTCACAGGAGTGTTCTACCAGTGGCCTGTTGACAGAAGCAACACTACAAAAGGTGTCTGAGTGACATGTGCATATCACACCAGTGGCAGCTACAGTAAAACAGGGTTAATGTTTTGTACTCCCCCCTCATTGTAGCCCATACCACACAGACAAATGGGAGGTATCTGCGTATGTAAGGATGTGAATGGCCATGACCTAGGAGCAATAGCTGTTTCAGTATTGTGGACAACATACAGAATGGGCTTTGTGGGTGAGGTGCGTGACATATGTGCACAATCTGACAGCTGCTTATAGCATTGTCACCGCTAGTTTAATAACCCTGTACCCATTAACTACAACCTAGGCAGCGGTCAACATTATGGACACTGTGTGTAAGGGATGGTGCTGTGTAGTTTACCTCCTTGAGCTGGTGATGTCTCCAGGCCTATTAGTCATACAAGGCACCCAAGTCATGACAGGGTGCCATCCATGAGCATGGAGATCATTGGACAGGCATACTCAGCAATCGGGTGACCAATATTGGATCACATATCACCTTTAAGGGGTATTGGCCATGCGTGTATGGGCGACTCCAGCCTTCACGATCCTCACCTCCACTATGCAGCATGCTGGCTACCTTGCATAAAGACATGTGCAACACTGTGATGTTGGACATGCTACACGTACATATCCTGATCTGAAAGACATATGTCATGGACAGTCACCTTTCTACTACAAGGATCGCCACATGCTGGACAGATCCCTGTGCCATACATGTTACATACTCCTGCCATACCATGCAACCCTGTCCATCAAAGCTGCACATGTCATCTCTGTCATACATGGTGCAATGACCGCATGGTAGATGTATCATTAACTGTCTGGATCAGTAATGTGGCACTGATGCACCTGGCGGTGGCAACATGGCTGTCGGATACAGCTAGAAAACCTCACATCCTATGCCCATACATGGCCCAGGGCATACACACTACTGCATGACCTTGTCCGTACAAGCTATAGTTGATAACCATCCCTGCGAATAACGTCCGGCTAGCCATTGTCCCATGTGTATCACATGTGCAACACAGGCAATACATGGCAGGATGTTGAACTGCTGTACAGTGCCATGTAGATGTATATGGCAAAACACATGCATGTAAAGGTTTCCATGTGCATGTCTGCATTGTCACTGCTTATGTCCATTAAGGCAATGTATGCGTTGATATGTGACATATACACAGCATCAAGGTCAACAGCATTACTGTGGACACATCCAGGCATGTGCTGATAGGTAAGAACACCAGTACAGGCAAACAGACATGCCCACATCAAGACAGCATTCACATGGAGTATGAGCAACGTAATGAGGTGATACACATATATGGCGATGATATCCAATGCACAACGGGTGTTACATGTGTGTGACACAAACATGTCAGTCATGTCAGTGTCATGATGATTTGCAAAGATAACCGTTCATATGTACTAGATTTAATACAAATGTATGTGCAGCTGTATCTCTGTACATCTCTGTGATACTGTGACCTGTCTCCATCATTATGTCTTCCAGATAATGCCTCATTCATGCCTGCCAGCATATAGCCACTTGGAGGATGATGCCCTCATACCGTACCTCCATGATAACTATGAGGTATTGTTCAGCCATGTGCCACAGCATGCCCAGCAGTGTGACGATCTGTGGCAGGAACTTCGCAGGAGGGTTAATGATGTGGGTGGCGATAACCGCACCTACCAGCAGGTGCGCAGACACTGCACGGACCTGATACGACATGCGAAACAGCGTGCCAATGCAATCACCAGAGAACAAGGTAGAACAGGTGGTGGGCCACCAACACAGCCCCCACTCACACCTACCGAGGAGCTACTGGCCAGCCTGGGGACACCCTCAGAACAGCATCCACAAACACTAGCTGCCATCGTGGAGGTGGGTGTCTCCCAAACACCAAGCCTGGAGTTGCCTGGTAAGTCACTACTGCACATATAACTATTATATCCCATTTAGTTGCATGTGTCACTGTACAATATGTAATGTAACATCATATGCAAGGTATGTTTACACACAATGCCGCATACTACAGTATGCTACCCTGTGTATGCACGCATGTGCATACTGCATACTGTATGCTATTGTACAGGCAAATGTGTTAACATACACAGTGCACCCTGTAGCTGTCATACAGTCATGGATAATGATAAAACTGCTGTGTCACCCCTATACAGGTACCTCTGGCGTGCCGCACAGACAGCAGTCTGTTGCAGGTGATACAGTTACCAGTATCAGGCATGTTAATGCATAGATCTGTTCACCATGTGGCCAGTTAACACATGTACACATAATGTATGGTCCAGTCACGATATACAAGTCGCATCTGTCATCAATCACACTGGCTACCCATGTGTAATATATACAAACTAAATGAAACACTGACATGAAACCACAGTATCTGTCATTGCTAGATGTGTGGACAGCTGTGCATACAACGGTGGAGGTGTTGTTCAATGTAGGAATATGTACTATACATCGGAGCAACACATGTGTGGTACACAAACAGTACCACACAGTGAGCTGGGATATGGGCAGCCCACAGGATTAACCATTGTGGAATATGCCCCTGCAATGGGTGCACACATTGTGATGTGCCATCTGACATGTCCCAGACATGTAGTGTTCCGGCTGCAACATTGTCTCACTATCCCATAAAACATACCCCACATACCAATCATACAACCCTTTGTCTGCATAACCCTGTGGACAGTGACGTATCTGACATCTATGGGTGTATGTCATATGGGACAACACAGACATGTGAGATAGACGGCCATCACAAACATTTGGCTAACACATGTTCACACATGGCCATGGAGAATGGCCAGAGACATGTAGCAACACACAGTAGATGTGATGTGTATACAACCTGTTGCACATTATCCACACATTGTCCAACTATAGCCTTTGTTGAATGGTTATATAGTTGATGTCGAACACTGGACATCCTAAAAGCCTGTGCACAGCTTGTGGAGGTGTCACTTAATTCGACCATATAAGATGTGTTGAACATCATGACTGTTTCACAGCATGACAGTAGTCACCTGTACAGCTTCCACAGACATAGACACCACATCAGGCCACAGATACCATACATTTCCCCTGCTGCTGTTGGACATCACTGTCAGCCGTGCACCTCTTGTGTGTGGTACATAAATGTCATGTGGGACATGGTGTATTGACAAGTCTGCCATGTGTGGACATGGTTGCCAGGCAGTTAAGACATTTTAGTAGTTGTGCAGGGGTGTCATCCGTAGGTATTCCGGTGACCTGTCACATGACACAGCATGGTTTAGTGTGTATACACCACAGTATTTATGTAATGTGTATGCACACAGTCATGGCTATGCACTGTGTGTGTATTCCACACTGTATAGCAATATAGATGCCTCATGATGCCATGCAATGGCACAGTGTCTGTACTTCACACAGTATAGCAATGTAGACACCTCATACTAACCTTCAATGCTCATGCACATCTGCTACAAGTGCATTCTATCTGTAGGGCATACAGACAACACTGCAATGTGATACCCATTACACCGCTGTACATGTGTCAGGACACCATTGTGTCAGACATGTATGCATGTCAATGCACACATCAGCAGATTACATATCATACTAGATGTTAATGTCAAGGTCACATCAGCCATGTGTACTGTTAACCTGTGCTGGTCCACATGGTGTGTCACAGGAATGCATGCTTACTACCATGATTGTGTGAACTGCATGGTTTCTGATATGACACCTGCTTGCTGTTGTGTGCAACCCAGGGATGTATGCTAACTACCACTATTAATGTCTGAGCTGCATGCCGTCTGCTGTATCACATGCATGCTGCAGGCCTTCTGTCAAATCACATGCATGATCTGTCTCTGTGTCTGTGTGTGTGTGTGTCTGTGTGTATGTGTCTGCCTATGTGTGTGTCTGTGTCTGTGTCTGTCTGTGTGTGTGTCTGTGCTCGTGTCTGTCTCTGTGTGTGTCTGTGTCTGTCTCTGTGTGTCTGTGTCTGTCTGTGTGTGTGTGTGTCTGTGTCTGTCTGTGTGTGTGTATCTGTGTGTGTGTGTCTGTGTGTGTCTGTGTCTGTGTGTGTGTCTGTCTGTGTGTATGTGTCTGTGTATGTCTTTTTGTGTGTGTCTGTGTGTGTGTGTGTATCTGTGCATGTCTGTCTGTATCTGTCTGTGTGTGTGTGTGTGTCTGTGTCTGTCTGTGTGTGTGTGTGTCTGTGTCTGTCTTTTTGTGTGTGTCTGTGTGTGTGTGTCTGTGCGTGTCTGTCCGTGTCTTTCTGTGTGTGTGTGTCTGCGTCTGTCTGTGTGTGTGTGTCTGCGTGTGTGTCTGTGTGTGTCTGTTTGTCTCTGTCTCTGTGTGTGTCTGTGTGTGTGTATTTGTCTGTCTCTGTCTGTGTGTGTGTGTCTCTGTTTGTCTCTGTCTGTGTGTGTGTCTGTGTCTCTGTCTCTGTGTGTGTCTGTGTCTGTCCCTGTCTCTGTCCCTGTCTGTGTGTGTGTGTCTGTGTCTCTGTCTCTGTCTGTGTGTGTGTGTGTCTGTGTCTCTGTCTCTGTCTGTGTGTGTGTATCTGTGTCTATGTCTGTGTGTGTGTCTCTATTGTAATCTAGAGTCTTTCTTTGCATTCACAGGTGATGTAGGTGCGTTACCCTCCTGCAGTCCATCTGATGTTAGTGTTCTCACAGACTCTAGAAGTGAGGAACATATGCTTGAGGTACAGGCAGGATTGTCAGGGACTGAATCTGTGCCAATGGTTGCCATCCCAGCTATATCCCCCTCTTCCCCGCACACAGTTCTCATGCCAACATATACCCCATCACCAGTGGCCATAGAGGAAGGACAGTCAGCGTGTGTTAGCTTGGAACAGAAACGTGTGGTGGCTACAGAAGGTGTGTCTCACATCATGGTGTCAGTGTAATGACTGCAGATGTGCCACACAGGCATGTGGCCAGTGCTGCTCGTAGGAGGACCTCTGGCAGATATGCACCTGCAGGACAGAGCGCAGCAGCTGGTGTCACCAGATGCATGTTTCAGACTGTAATGGCGGCACAGGCACGTGCTGAATGGCAGAACAGAGAAGGCAGAGGCTTCAGAGGGCTGCTATCCATTCTTTAAATGACAACATCCAGGCATTGGCAAATGCTCAACAGCAGATTGCTGATGTTCTGGACAGGCAATTGGGTGACATGGTTGGAATCCTTGACCATGGCATGGCAATCCACGAGCGTGAGCTGTCTGTGCTAGAACATCTGGTAGGAGTGAGGTGTAGGCCACGTGGATGTAGGCCAGCTACACCACCTGATGCAGGTCTATGTGAACGAGCTACCTCACATGCCCGCTCCCATAGTGCCAGTAGCAGTAGCAGTGCAGCTGGTGCTGCGCTGTCCACACCAGGACACAGCAGGCCACGTGGACATGGCCCTGGACATTCCCAGTGGACATGTGTCATCGGACAGTAGCCAATCTGTACCTCTGCATGGTAGTGCCCGTGCAACCCCTGGTAGGCACAGGTCACGTGGCCGTGGCCGGACACAATGAGCTGTACATCCTGGTCTGTACAATCTGAAGCTGTCGATAATACCCCTGTGTAGGCTGGACACATGGCAGAACTGTCACACATACATGCACACAGCAGAAACATCTGTAGGGCACCGCAACACCCACATGCATAACAACCACACATGTCCAATCCGATCATCGGCCCTAACCCACACACATGATGTCATCCACTGGTGCAGCCTATGCCCCTGGCAAACATTATCACCATGTGCATATGATGATGCCTGTGCCACATCCCTGTCATCCACACCATCGGTGCAGGGACATGCTCATATGGTCTGATGCACAGGGTGAACAGAATAGTGAGATAAGTGTATATTACATTTGTTGTGGACTGCTGACACGCACCAGACGTACAATGTAGTACAGGTTTAGACTGCATTGTTATATGTTCACAGTATGTGTCTTGGTAACAACAGTAACAGCATGTTGGTAATGATGTGCCCTGCTTCCCTCCTTAAGGTCTAATTGCATGTGCCAATAAGTACCAGTGTTTGCAGTTTCCCATGTGTAAATGTGGAGTACTCACAAGCATGTATGGCAATACCAGCATGCTATATGTAGCCTCAACCTCACTGTTAGAAAGGCTACCATTCCACAGATGCCCACACATCTACTGATCCAGAAGCATGTGAGCTGTGTAATAGGTTACAGTAGCTAGAGACTTGACATCCATACCAGGTCACATCACAGGTACAGTGACATGGTGCGGGGGGGTTTACACAGCGGTCTGGCTGATGTCAAGGGTAGAGGCCAGTTGATAGCATGAGACCTCACTGTGTAGCAGTAATACACTGTCACATTACAGGATGAGAACATGCACAGACATACACAGACACACACAGTAACATGCCCACACTCACGGGGTCAACGACACTATAACGCACACTTGATAGTGCTGAGGTGAGGACCCCAGCCTATGTGGTAATCACCTTCACAGTACTGTGCACCCACATAATGTGACACAGAGAATGAACATGTACAGGTAGGCAGTAAGGCTGAGACCGACGGCATCAACAGGGTAGTAGATTGCATCACCATGAGGGGTTAGGGATCCTGTCTATTCTGTATGGTAACATACACCCTCACTCCATACATACATACATGCACACACACTGTGGAGTCCACAAATGTCATTCACATACAGATAGCTGACATGTGTGTGATACACACACCACCCCTGCCTATGTCTTGCTTTCTACACTGCAGTATTGCAGATCTCTACAACAGTGTACAGGGGTGTGTAACAATTGGGATGTATTCCCCACCATACGTGGCATATATGGTCACACAAGCAAACACACATGGCAGTACTGTGAATCAAACACCTGCTATATGATGATACGTCAAACAGACATGCAGCAGTATTGGCCGCATTATGTGTACCGACGTTACCTTCGGCAATTGTGCTGCTATATGCACATGGGAGGATGTAAGTGTTACAGGTGTCAAGTGATTTACAGTCAGTGACACCCTGACCGCTGTGTAGGTTGTATGTCTTCACCTTCAACTAACAGTAACATAGCGTACTGTTTGCACATGTTATGGTAGGACGGCTTGTGACACACCTGTGAGCTGTCTTCAGCAAACATCCATCTGCAAAGGTGGACCACCACTTTATGTACACACATCCATCCATACCTGATGTACATCCTACCGTACTGTCAGTATTTCACCATATACAGGTGTCAATGATGGGGCTGCATTGCAACTGCATGTTGTAGTTAGACACAGATGAACTGCATACATCAGCTACTGCACATGCATGGTAGCTGACTGCACACCACTACATGTGCATGTGTGTTGGTCCTACATTCCTGTCATGTAGCCATGTTTGTATGCATTGCAATTGGTGGACACGTGTGATGACATACATGACACATGGACTGTTGTATGATATGATAGTTCTCATGGGTAACTAGTACAGAGGTAATGTTACCTCAGTCAAAATTGTTACCTTATGTGCTGTTAGCATTCAACAGCCATGGGCCTACCTTCCATGTGCATATGTATGATTGCTGTAGCCACTTGTCTGCATGGAGGACAGCAAAAGCTATGCTATGTACATATGTGTTTTGTGTGTGTGTGTGTGTGTGTGTGTGTGGGCCATGTACATATCCACAGCAATTACATGTATGTCATATCCAAATATGAGTGTTTTTTGGTGTACAGCAACAGTTACCTGTTACAGCTGTATAAGACCCAGGGCTCCTGTTATGTGTAGAGCCGACCTGGTTATGAACAGTGGTATCATTGCATTGCATAACACATGATGGAACCCTGTCAGTACATGTGTAGTCTGCACAGTTGCTGTAGACCTATGTACAGTCCACTGGTCATGAGTAACATGGAGTTGTACTAATGTATGGATGTGTGTTGCTTGTACAAGGACATGGTGATGTCTGAGGGCTACATAGTAGAATGCAGCATTTACCACTGTGATCTGCACCTTAGACATCTGTGATGGCTTTTGAGTGTGTACTGGTCAGTACATGTGAGTGGCCTTCATGTACGTGGGGACACTAACACCTGGAGCGGTCCGTCATGGTCTTATGGCCCACATGTCTGTATGTGAGGTATATGGTGGTAGTGCTATTGTGCACAACTGTGCCATATACCAGGTGTTCCTCACTGCAGAGATGTCCGTATTCCCCATTTTTGGATCTGCATTGTCAACTGTGATTACAAACGCTACACATCTAGCACTGATGACTGGCGTCAGATATGTGTAGTGCAGCATTTGTGCTAACAATGTTCACTATCGACACACTGTGCCCTTCCGTGTTTAGAATCCGTGTGCATACAAGACAGCCCTTCGCTACTACAAAGTCTGCGAGAATACCCAGTACGCCGTTGTGTAGATGGACACATAGTACATTCCAAACGGAAGTGTGCTACTAAGTGTGTGAGCTTGCCTAGTGACACCTTGTGTCGGTAATGTGCCTCTGTGTATGGTCATGACCATTGAAATCCTGTATAGCGATAGTGGTCATCCAGGCAAAAGATGTCCATACCCCACGGCAGGATGGATTCCTACATTGAACACACTGGTTGACTGTCTTGAAAGGTGTACTGTCTGTGGCACATCTCATATCTATGTAGTGTTGTAATAGTGCTCCGTAGATAGGCAGTTGTCCTGCTCACACCACTGCCGTGTGTTTGTCTCCGTCTGCCTTGGGACAGTAATATGCTTTTAGACTGCTCACACTCCATACAATCTCTATCGGCATTTGTTCCATTCTTGATGATTTCATCCACCTAGATGTATGCCTGTGGGAGTGCTGTGTTCTAGTAATCTTGGTAGCACTTTCTGTAACAACGTAATGCTGTAGTGTGATAAGGTAGTTAGGTGTATGTTCGAATCCCAGCCTTGCTAAGTGTGTGTATGTGTTTCCAGCTGCCTGGGGACAAAGTAATGCTTTTAGACTGCTCACTCTCCATACATTCCCTATCAGTGTCTTTGCCTTTGCTGATGATGTCACCTACCTAGAAGTATGCCTATGGGAGTGCTGTGTTCCAGTAATCTCAGTAGCATGTTCTGTAACTGCGTAATGCTGTAGTGTGGTAAGGGAGTTAGGTGTATGTTCAAATCCCAGCCCTGCCAAGTGTGTGTGTGTGTTTCTAGCTGCCTGGGGACAGGGAAATGCTTTTAGACTGCTCATTCCCTATCCGCGTCTTTGCCTTTGCTGATGATGTCACCCACCTAGAAGTATGCCTCTGGGAGTGCTGTGCTCTAGTAATCTCGGTAGCGTGTTCTGTAACTGCATAATGCTGTAGCGTGATAAGGTAGTTAGGTGTATGTTTGAATCCCAGCCCTGCCAAGTGTGTGTGTTTCCAGCTGCCTGGGGACAGAGTAATGCTTTTAGACTGCTCACTCTCCATACATTCCCTATCGGCGTCTTTGCCTTTGCTGATGCTGTCACCCACCTAGAAGTATGCCTCTGGGAATGCTATGTTCTAGTAATTTCGGTAGCGCATTCTATAACTGTGTAATGCTGTAGTATGATAGAAAAGACAGGTAAGTGTTCGATTCCAAGTCATGACAGGTGTGTGTGTTTGGCAGACATTTCCTATGTGTTGGTGTCTGTGAGTGGCTAGCTCCAGGATGTGTTGAGTGTGTTGTGTTGTATTCCTATATAGTGTCCACAAATGTCATAATCAGCCAAGAGACTGGGCTGTCAACACATATACATGGTGGGTAAATGTCAGCAACACTACTTTTACCCTTACTACCATCTGACCCGTGTGATGCAACGTAACACACTTGCCTTGATAGTAACACCACTACATAATGCTGGTGGCACATGTGGTTTCCATTTCATTCTTGTCTAATGCTTTGGTGTCATATGGTCCGCTGTTGTGATGTAAATTCAATATCTATGTCTGTGTGTGTATATGTATATATATATATATATGTGTGTGTGTGTGTGTGTGTGTGTGTGTGTGTGTGTGTGTGTGTGTGTGTGTATATATATATATATATATATATATCTATAGATAGTTTTATATATATATATATATATATATATATATATATATGTGTGTGTGTGTGTGTGGACATTAGCACTATTGAATGTCTGCGCTGGATGATCAGTATGTGATCACATTGGATGTGCATATATCTGCCATGGCTTAGTGGTAAAGTGCTTTGTCTGTTGTGTACAGGGTCCAGGGTTCCAGTCGTGTAGAGACCGATTATTTTGTTGATGGGAAGAACAAGGGACATCGAATACGGTGATAGTAAGTCACCTTTAGCCAGTTGTGGAGGATCAGTATGGGTCATATGACTATGCATGAGAAGACAATACTATGCAAATGAGGTTGACAATAGTGAATCCCATTTATCCCCAGGGTGTGATGCAGATCCCAAGAGTGTATGTGTGTAGATAGCCGGGTGCAGAACTGGAATATAGGTGAAGGCATGGTAGGGGTTTTAGGCATACTGTACGTACATTGGAGCCCTGTGCCTCGGGATTGATCCTGCCTTAGCATGCCTAAGCTAGGGGTGTGTCTATACCTGCCTGGTGAAATTGGGAGAAACAACAGCAGTAGTGGAGTAGCCAAGGTGAACAGGCTGCACAGACAAGTGATAATTAGGACAATTAGCAGATTACATGGCCAGCCCGCCCATGAACACTACGGTAAAGTGACCAAGCACCATACACACAGGTTTCTCCCACACTCTACACCACCGGTGTATACATGCGGGGACATTTCTCGACACAATCCAACCAAATGAGAAGGGCTGCAGCAGGCAACATGGATCAACATGTGCAAGAGGCTCAGGGTGGTGAGGATGTGAATGCTGCTGAACAACCCTTAGTGAGGTGACAGAACACTTTACAGACCCAGGATAACCTACCAGGGGCTACATGGGCTGGAGATAATGGAGCGCTATGGGGTGGACAGACACCTCCCACAGCAGCTTGGTGAACTGCGCTGGCCACACCTGACACATCGAACAGGCCGAGGGAAACCCATCCCAGTGGATACCAAGGTATGTGTTGACCTAGGTATACTAGCCACAGGTACCTCCCAATGCACAACTGGGGATATCATGGGGATCTCACAGGCATCTGCATCCAGAGTATTGCACCAGTTCACAGACACCATGTAACCACGTGCCAGTGAACACGTACATGTCCTCAACACACGTGCTTTGTTGGCCAGCAATATGCATCTCTCCCACCAAATTGCTGACTACCCTGGGGTACTGGGTGCTATAGCCTGCACGCATGTACAAATCAAAGCACCACCTGGTGAGTGGGGTAGGACCTACAGTCACTGCAGGGGCATACCCTCCAACAGCTAGGCCGTATGCAATGGACAGGGCATGAAACTGAATGTGTGTGCTGTCTGCCCGGGAAGCTATGACAATTCCAATATGTGGCATCTGATGCAGCTGTACCACACCTTTGGCAATATGGACATCCCCTACAGTCACATAGTGGGGAATGCTGGGTAACCACTGGAGTCATGGCTGATGACACCCATCAGCAATGCACACACACACACCTGAACAACTACACCATTCTGAGGCACACGCACAGGCAAAACATATCATTGAGCGTGTGTTTGGGATGCTGAGGTCATAGTTCTGGTGTCTGGACATATCCGATGGAGCCTTGCAGTATTCACCAGCTACATGCACACAAAGTGTTGTGGTATGTGCTATGCTACACAATCTGATCCTGTGGTAACAGTTGCAGCAGGAACAGCATGGGGCAGGGCCACACAGCCCCCCACCAATGCCAAGGCCTGTGCAGGCACAGTGTGACTTGGAGGAGGACCTACCTGAGCTGGACCCAGTCGGCGAAAGGAGGCATGTGCAGTATGATCTGCCCTTGGCAAGGAGGCAACACATGGCATATGCACTGATACAGTAGGTACCCAGGGAATTTCACCCTCTCTGACTCACACAGACAGTACAAGGGATGCCAAACATGACATTACCTCATCTCAGCCATGTACAGAAAGTGCACTGTGTGCATCCAACATAGGCAGCCCTCCAGCACCATCCTCAACTCTGGAGCACCCCCAAGGTAAGTCAATCAACCTACCAATTGGCAGTTGTATTAGAATGTGTATGTACCTGTAGCTATGGTATGGAAGTGAGCATACAAGGGAATTTGGTGGCCTACTGTTAGGGCAGCAGACAGTGCACGTCCATAGTGGCACCATGACATCTGTAGCACAAACCGGGGTCACAATAGTAGGCAGTAGTACACAGTGTGTCCTAACCCACTGCAGGTTATGGGCTGAACAGCATGTCTGTCCATACAGCCCACACAAGTCTCATACAGCTGGACAGGTGTAGACCACTACAGGGAAATGCTATACAATGGCCTCTGGAGATGCCCAATGGATGACCCCAACCCCCACAAACACACACACAGACTACAGCAGGCCAGGCAGTTGGATGCAGGTTGTGAAGGCTAGGACATCTAAAACCACTATGCTGGTAATTCAAGCTAGGATCCGACGTACACTGGTATGCCTCCAACCAGTAATTTAGGTGGGTACACACACTGAAATGGAGTACCTGGCATATCAGTACAGTAGTCGCAAATGTGTACAGCTGTCAGCTGTGCCCCCCTTCCAATGTACACATGTGAGAGTCAGGTGCGCCACCCCCAGTGCTGTGTAGGACTGTGGATGCAGTTGAATGTCCCCCCACGCTGTGCAGAAATGTAGCAACAGTCAATGCCACATGACTGTTAGCTACCCTGCAGATACAGCATGCCACCTGTCGGTGTACAATGCAGGGGTTGGCACCACAGTACTGACTATATGGACATGTGACACATGTGATCCAGTTGACCATACTGGGCATGCTCAAACACATGACAGTATGACGGTAATGTCAGTCGACAACATGTGTAACAGTCATACTGGGCATGCTCACACACTGAAACACAGAACGGCCAGGTCTACAAACACCAGTGGTCCGGACATATCTGCCAGTACCATGCTATACTGTTGGATGACTGTGCTGTATGGTATGTGTGTGGTACTGTCTATTGTCTGTATATATGCCATGGTGTATTGGCAATTCACATGAGCTGTGTGCGCAGGGTATTGCTACCAACACGTGCAAAGGATGGTTCCTTGTTTTCGTCTAGAACAATGCCTTTGGATACTGAGTGGGTAAGGCACATTCCAGCCGGTGGGAGCGGTTGTGCATGGGTTTGCTCATTGTTAAGCACTGCTGACCTCTGGTTACAGCTCCTTATACTTGTTTAGACTCCATTTCTTTAACAGTGCAATACTCGCATACTGGTAAACATACACGCGTGCACCCGCTCGCTCACTCACTTGCACGTGCACCAACATTGGTGCTTCCATTTGTCACTCACGCTGGGTGGGCGCGATCCCTTGTGATGCCTGTTACATCGGACTACATGATTACAGTATTGGGTATGGCTAAACATTAGGCGATGGCAGGCGTTCGACTGTATGGACTCGGCGGCCTGTCCAGTGACATCATCATATGATATGCGTCTTCCTCATACAATCTGCTCCCATCTGGCTGATACATGGGAACCGATACTCTGCAATACTGACATGTGAATGTGTTTTGGGAAATGCATCTCTCGGCCGGGTCATGCTACCGCATACCTATTGTAGGATTTCCACCTTTTAGATTGTCCACATTCTAGGCGTAACACCTTTCCCACATTGCATGGGACAGTCCCTCATTAGGCATATGTGTCATGCAACAATACTCTAGCCATAGCTAATGTCCAGATTACAGGACAATATTATATTCTACGTGTCTGTAATCGTTGCATGTAACAGTTATTGTATACATGACACATCGATATGTTATGTGAAGTAGCATAAGCAACCTGACTGCTGCTAGACTAGGCTTTGATTTGTGCGACTATGTATATGTCTGTACTATGCATGGCTGTAGGTATGTTCTGACCTGGTATGTCTGACATTTCTACAGAGCGGCTCCCACTTTGGCCATTTGGAAAGGTAGTAACCCTATAGGACCTATATGTAGAGCTGTCACATTTGGCAAGGCAACACATACCCACAGCCATTAGTATACTGACTACTTCACCGGTTATTCTTGTAGCATTATAGTTGCTAATACTGTTTCCTATAACATGTACCTGTTTCAGATACAACAATATCATTTTTTGACACCACTACACACAATATATGAACTCTTTTCCCGATATCACAGGCCATGTGCCGTAACATTCATTTTGCAGGACATAACTGCCCAGAGTAGAGTGTCCCTCACAAAGGTGGACAGGTGGTAACCCCACACTATTATACTATCATCTACCTACGGTGGTCGGCAGAATATGCCCTTTCCGTCACTAGCAGACCTCACATACGAATGAGGGAGAATGAACACTTGTATCAGGGACACTGCATAACACACTGAGGGACACATTTGGATGATTGGTTCTATTAACCTGACACATTGACAGTCACAGGGCATATGTATCCATTCAATTTTGTTGAGGTACATGCTGTACATGACTCATACATGTATTCATTAATCATTACGTGTATTCCGCCACCTATCCACCTAAACGTACTAGTTCTGGAAGTGTTTAATTAGGACTGTGTTACATTCTGATTCTTAATCATGGATGTCCATGCTAATCGGGTACAAGGCACTGTTATAGTCCCTATGTGTTCCCACAGTGGTTTACGGACTATCCAGTAGATATGCTCTTCAGGTGTGGGAGGTATAGGCGTCTGCTATGCCCACATAGGAATATTAATTACTTCCACGAGGCATGCCTAATACATCTCTGCCAACCAACACCTGCACACTTATGCCCATTATGGCATACCCATGATTCCCATACCTGACACCCATCTACAGCACTCATGACTCATACTTACTGTGAGTGCAGCTGGGGTATTAACACACCCCTACACACTGTACACACTCCCCGTCTCGGGACACATGTCGTACATTCTGTCATGCCATGTGTTATCAGACTTGTACAACCTACTGTTCCATGTACAGCTACATCCAGCTTGGATCGATTACCATGGGTTCATATGTAAAGTGAATTATTGGTGTCCCACAAGGGACCCCGTTATCTGTTTATAAGTGTAAACCTTGAAAATCTCTCACACTGGTACTTTCCTGCCGGTGTTTTTGAAAGCAGTGGTGTATTCACCTTTATTGTGTGTCTGTATATCTGACTGGCCGGGTGGTGTGGGAAGGAAACATTTGTTTCTTGGACCTCCCAGTAGCATATGCCCGGTCTGTATATGTACAGTAACATATATATATATATATATATATATATATATATATATATATATATATATATATATGATATTATATTTATATTTCTGTGTCTGTATATGTATATATATATATATATATATATATATATATATATATATATATATATATATATATATATATATATATATGCTGTCAGGTATTATGCCTGTTCCGCCATCTGTTGACCTAATATCACTAGTTCTGGCGGAGTTTAGTTAGGACTGTGTTGGATTCTGATTCGTAATCACGGACGTCCATGATCATTGGGTACAGGGCACTGATATAATCCCTATGTGTTCCCCAAATGGCTTACGGACTATCCAGTAGATATGCTCTTCATGTCTCGGAGTTATCAGCGTCAGCAATGCCCACATAGGAATATTAATTATTTCCGGTGGGTGTGCCTACTACATCTCTGCCAACCGACACCTGCACACTTAGGACCATTATTGCATACCCGTGATTCACCTACCTGACACCCCTCTACAGCACTCATGACTCATACTTACTGTGAGCGCAGCTGGTGTATGAACACACCCTTACACACTGCCCACTCTCCCCATCTCAGGACACATGTCGTACGTCTTGTCAGCCCATGTGTTATCACACTTGCACAACCTACTGTTCTGTGTACAGCTACATCCTGCTCACCTCAATGACCATAGGCTGCTTGTATTGTGAATTTTTGGTGTCCCGCAAGGGACCCCGTTATCCATGTTTAAAGTGTAGACCTTGCAGATCTTTCCCACTGGTACTTTCCTGCTGGTGGTTTTGAAAGCAGCGGTGTATTTACCTTTATTGCGTGTCTGTATGTGTCACCGGCCTAGCTGAGCGGTGTGGGGCTAAACATTTGTTTATTGGACCTCCCAGTAACATATGCCCAGTCTGAACATATGTTACCTGTAATTGCTTGCTGTACAGTAAACTAGTTATGTACATGTGTATATCTACAATGACATATGTATATTTAATTTGTGTATATGTGTATATATCAATAAATGTATGTGTATATATATATATATATATATATATATATATATATATATATATATATATATATATATACACATCTGTGTGTCCATTGACCAATACATTTCCCGTAGAAACACACTTACACAGGCGTATTGGGTTTTATCTCTGCTTCAACAGTATACTATTGCCTTAGTCATTATGACACCGACACTTCACTCCAGTTAACTTGTAATCGGTATATAGCATGTTATACAGCGGACAGATGTCGCACGTTGTTCAAGTATGGAGTACCTCTGATAAGTGTGTTGTGATACAGTGTCATTTGACCTATTCCTCGTCTACACACCCTAGTATACCTGCTACTGTATTTGTGTCTGTGCACATTCATATTATTTATGTCAACAAATATAGTGCATGTGTTACAGGGAATGTACGTCAACATATTGATGTCTGCATATTGTTGTGTCTTTCGGCTTTTCCCAGTTAGGGGTTGCCACTGCGGAACTCCGGTCTGCTACTGATTGGCTGATAGACTTTTACGTGCATAGTTGCCAGCCCTGATGCACAACCTTCAACGACGGTACGCCCATTCACGCATGTCTCCATGCAGAAGACGCTCTAGCTGAGAATCGCTTCTACGTACTAGCTGACCTACACAGGCCACTCCATTGGAACCGGCGCAACCAACCCTGGCACACCTGTATCCATAATGGCATAGCCATAGTTCCTCCAACCCACCCGTGTTGAGTTTCCACATGTAACAGCCATTATTCACATGATATCGCAGCCATGACACACCTTTACACATTGCCCTGTCCAGATCGTTAGGGACCCTACACACATTTCGTACCGCCTTGTGTATTATTTACACATACGTGCCTTTCCTGGTATTATGGATTACGGCCCTTTGCGGGTTATATGTGTAGGTGGTCACAACATGAAATACATTCCGTCTGTGTGTAATGTTGACGTAGCAGTTCAACGATATTATGCCCACTGGTATGACCCTGCCTCTGGTGTGAATAGCGGTGCTCTGCTCACTCTTGGGCAGCTTTATCTGACATACACTGCAAGCACTGTATAATACCTTAGTTGCTCTAGATTCCCTTCACAACCCATGTGTATGCTTTCTCCTTTCTGTGTTCATTTTATATATATATATATATATATATATATATATATATATATATATATATGTATATTTAATTGTTATTTCTTTTCATGTATTTCTTTATTTTATGTCTGTGGATATATATCTATACACACATCTATATAGCTATATATACATATATAAGTTACATCTGAACAAAACAACATACATTTCTTATGCTGGGAGCTGCTTACACACACGCAGGCGCACTTGCATATCCTTATTGTGAGTTACATATGTTTACTGCCACTTCTTTGTGCTTAGGTGTGCCTTATTCATTATGACAGTTCCACTTTGATTGATGGAATCCGGTTAACATCCCCATGCGAAACACACATTCACCTTTATGTGTTTAAATGTTGGCTTTACAGCACAGAGGCATTCATTACACAAGAAAGTGATATGTGCTATAGTCGTACTTGAACCGGGAATGCATTTACGTTAGGCGGATGCTCTAACCACTACACTATTGGTGTTTTGCCTCATTTATATGTATACCCATGGTTCATAGCTACCCTAACATACGCCTCACCGCTTCACTTACACAGCAGGCATCCATTCTCCTGCTGGGAAAACCACGGTACTACACATACGACATTCCCTATTCCCTACTGCTCTGGACCCGTGCTGCATGTCTACTCACTCCAAGGATTTTCAGAACTCCAACACTTATAGTCCTGGAACATAGATGTGTTTGATTGTCAGGGTTTTCATGTGCTGGTCCAGGTTTAGGCTTGTCTGACTGGTGATCAGCACTGCCCTGTACCTGTTCAAATGTCAGATGTAGCACATGGACAGAGTTGGTCCAAATTTTAACATTCTACCTGTGTTTACAGATGCAGGGGTTTGGGCACCTCTGACCACATTATTAGGTCAGCACTACATAATAAAGGGTGCGGGGTGGTTCCACTACATGATACAAGGTGGGGGGGTGTTTCCACTGGTGTTTCCCTTCACATTTGACTATTTCATTCATTCATATATACGATGAATATTATTCTGGGCATCACTTATGAATTCACTACAGGTATGCAATAGTCCTGTCAACAAATGTGACAGTTGGTTGGTGTACATATGTGTACGGACCTCTGTGATACTCAGGGACTAATTTCAACAGTGACAGGGACAAGGCAATGACAAATCAGGGACAATCACGGACACTACTACAATATTAGTACTATTAACTTGGAACGTGTTGACAGATTCGGAGACATATGTATTACTACTTATTTTCTGCAGTTAAATGCATCTATTACTCTTAATTCTTGTCATTAGTCATTCTCATTCAACACCTTTCCTCCAAAGGTCCCTGGCTTTGTGAGTGATTAAGAGGCTGGCCAGTTATTGTGCGAATGCTGTGACCATTAGTAGGGTTGCCACATTTTCATATGTACAGGATGGGATATACTCTGGAGACACCAGATTGTTTAGGCCAACACATACCCACGGTCAGTGCAGGGTTTAGAACATTCATTATTTTACTAGCTGAGAGCCTATTCCTTTAGCACTTTAGGTGCTTAGTCTGTTTCTTGTAAAAATTACGTATTTTATATCCAGACATGACTGCTTTAGGCAACTGTTACATGCAGTATGGTACATAGTTATTTCCTACAATCACAGGACATTTGCCATTGTATCATTGATGGTCACGACACACCTACCCAAACAGTGACTGTCCCTCACACAGTGGGTCAGGCAGTACCCTGTTAACGTCAATGCCTTAATCACCCTATTTCCAAGTGCCATTATGCAAATGTGTACAATATATTCTCTCGATTATTCATGTGGGGAAACGTGCATCACGGGCAGGTGTTTGATCCTGGATAGTAGGTTTTGCATGGCCGTCTAGGGCTGGACAGTCTCATGCACCACTACTGCACATTCAACTTGTGTCCGGATGTCTACAGGACTGGACATCATGTCCTGGTACCCAGTCTAATGTTTACACAGGTTACTTATCCCATGAGGGATATCCAAAAATTGAACAAGACCAATACCGTCCATTCTTTTGGCTTTACGAAAATGTGTTGGGGTTTTACATGCGAGGGATACATAGTTTGCAATCCTGAAACTGCCTAGGGTGACACTGCCTACTACATATGAGTAGTGGTCACTATGTGTAGATATGGCTGCGCCAAGCTAGTAGGCCGAGTATGGCTGGATTTGGTGGACGTTAAGGTATGGGGGTGGGTTGTGTGCTGTAGAGGGGATGATGGGTATTCAATTATGCATCCGGTTGTGTTGCATTTGAATGGGCCGGTTCTGTCCAGACCATTCTGTGGGTATGCACCAGTGACGTTTCTGTACATTTGTATTGCACATTTTAATATTCATATGTTTGTGTGATTGTGTTCTACAGTATGGCCTGTCAGGTTGTATTGCAGATGTGTATACTTGTTCTTTGTGTTTCTTTCTGATTCACCCGCTGCTCCCTCATACACCTCCAGTTCACCTATTCTGCATCCAACACAGTCTCGCCTTTGTGGATTATACCATTACCCATCCCCCCCACACACACATATTCCTGACACTCCATCTATCACTTCTTTGGTTGATGGCCCATGACACGGTCAAGGGAACACATTGCATACACTACATATGTCAGGTACCTGTATGGTTCTGTGGACTACCCTGGTATGTTTCACCTTCCACATGCTGTACATCATGCACATAGGTACATGTCCATACCTAACTTTCATGACATGGTTGGTACACCCGGGTAATACCCGTTCAACTGTGACACATCCTGACAAGTACGGCTTGGACCGCATATGGGCAGATTTTGGCTGACTCCTCTGACCATTGGTAGGGTGCCACCTTTTCATATGTCCAGGATGGGATATATTCTGGACACATATCTGATTTTACAGGACAACACATACCCATGGTCAGCACTACGGATAATACTTTTCCTTTCTGCCTACATGTTAGCTTATTGTTGTAGCAGTTTATATGCTCCTTCTGTTTCATTTTCTTGCTTATTCTATTTCTTGTCACATGTGGTATGTTACATATGGACATACCTATTGTATGTGACTATTACATGCGTTGTGGGATATAATTCTGTCATACTGTCGCTAGATATTTACATTTATCATGGTTTTGGTATGGTACTGCGGTGGTGGTGCTGCAGTAGCGTTGTCGCCTGAAAGTTCGACGTTGCCCATTCGATTCTCAGTTAGAGCATCTTCTGTGTGGCGACATGCGTGAATGGGTGTTCATTCGTTGAAGGTTGTGCGTTAGGCCCAGCAAGCCAGCATGTAAAACTCTACTGCCAATCATTAGCGGACCGGAGTTCCGCTGTGGCGACCCCTAACTGGGACACAAAATCATGGTTTTGGTATGGACACATCTGCCCAGCTGTGTACTATCCCTCACAATGTGGGACAGCTGGTAACTCTGACCATTGGGCTAGACGTAGCTATTGGCGGCATGCTAACATGTTGCGTTTCGCTTCCACTTGGTATAACTATCTACACTGCATTAGAATACGGGCGCACGGTTTTCAATGTCATTTGTTCAAGGGATGGAGACTCGATATTCCCTACCGTGCATTTGTGTTTGCTTCTTAATTTTGTGTTCGCAAGAACTGTCTTGCATGCTTTGCATACATTTCCATATCTACAGACACTGACAGGTGTGATTACTATTGCAGGCAAATTGTTATATGCAAGCATTTTAGGTTGCACGTCGACAGCTGACATTTCCACACCTCCATGCGGCACTTTGACATGCCCTATGCACTCGTGCTAGTTTCCTATGCACGTGGCTGTGGTGGCAGCTCGCCTTCATTAATATGCATTTGGCGCTACTGCGCCATTTACACGATGCACGGTTGGTGCAAGCCTAACTCTGGCCTTGTGCCGAGCTTGGGGAAGGACTTATTTTTAAAATGTGCCTTGTCATCTCCCTTCCCAAAAGATGGAAATAGTACTTTCAGATTTGATAATGATTACTCTAGTAATGTGAAGGGAAAAAGAAAACTTTGTATTTCCTTCATAAGTGAACTTGAAAGAAAATAATTTCAAAGTCCATCTTTTTCCAGCTAGAAAAAGGATTTTCATTCATGATGGTCCAAAGATATTTAATTTCCTGGATGAAGCAGTATCCTTTGTTCAGAAAAATAACTCTTTATCTACTTCTGAATCCATGTACTGGTCTGGAATAAGTCTCAAGACACAAGCTAAAAAAAATCCAGATTGAAACATGTTTCTCATTCAAAAAAACTGAAAGATAAATGATTATTTTTGTTTTGTGTGTGCGTGTTATGTTTAGCTTGCCTTTATCAATATATAATTATAGCCATGGGTAAGTTATAACAGATAGTTCAAACAAAGATTTTATTTGTATTGCAAAAGGTTTGTAATGCCTTTGCATATTATTCCATTAATACTGTGATTTGTGTCTTTATTTGGGACTCCAGGTTATTGGGGGATGGGGGTGGGGTGGGGGGCTCTTGAATAATAGTAACAATGCTAACATTAAACTTGCTTTTTTCATCTGATTCTGATATTGGTTATGCCTTCATAGTCCTTTAATGATGCTTCATTTCAACTGTAACATTAATGATACTCATTTTCTTTCATTTTTTTGATTAATTGGTGTGATTGGTTGTCCTATCATTTTTGGTTCAGGTGTATTGCCCAAGCAACAAGGACCTCCGAAGCTGAAAAGCAAACAAATACCAATCATGACCAAAGTGTCACATAGCTCACAACACCAGTGTGCCACCCAACAACAGCCCCTAAAGCAAGACAACATACCCAACACTTTAGTCATAGGTGACTCCATATAGTCAGGCACACTGATGTCCCACTCACCAGGCTGAACAAGGAGAAAATTACAGTCAGCTGCCTGTTGGGTGCCAGGATCCACCACATAATGCATGCACTCAAGTTACTCCACAACAAGTACAAATATGACTCTGTCATTGTCCATGTTGGAGTGAATGACTTGAGATGTACCTTCCTGGACTACATGAAAAGAGACATGGAAGAGTTCTCGGATCATGTGGCCCAGGCAGGTATGACCCTAGCCCTGAGTAGCATCCTGTCTTTGCCCAGAATGATACCACAGTATTGACTTCAACAATTGGCTAAGCTTCTGGTGTCACTCAAAGGGGATCCAGTATCTGTCTGCCTAGAACAACATGATCAACAGACCACAATGCTTTGCCAGAGATGGTCTGCACCTGTCATCCCTGGGATTCAGGTTACTGGCTAAGTTTCTTGCCACCCCATATAGTTTCCCTTTTAGGCAAAGTTCAAAGGACAAAACCACCACCGTAACAGGTACAAGCATGCAAAATCTGAAGGTAATGCTACCCAATGCTATAAGTCTAAACCTCAAAATGCACTCTCTCAAGGCACTCCTAAAAATGGAGAACATCAATATCTGTGCAGTAACTGAGACTTGGTTCAAGGCTTCAGAGAGCACCTCAGCAATACCAGGCTACAACTCTTACCACACTTTTCGGTCACCAAACCAGGACCGAAACACTAAAGGTGGAGGAGTGTCCATATTCACCAAGGATATTCACAACACCAGGCTAGTTGCCCAACACAATGCAACTAACACTAGGTAAGACTGCAATACAAATTGTAGCTTGCTACAGATCACCCACCATGCCCCAAGATTCTCACTACACCTTTCTAAACATACTGGAAGATATTAAGATACAACCAAACACCCTAATACTGGGTGATTTCAACTACCCTGCTATTAACTGGGAAAACTACTCGTGTACCAACACCTTTGCCCAATGGTTCTTGGAATTCATAAATTCCAATGCCCTGGAACAACTAGGGTCTATATTATATCCTCAAATGCTTAAAAAAGCGAACGCTGATTGATCAAACTTATTTTCACGAAACTGCAAAATATCGAAGCAGCAGAAACTCAAATTTTTTCCTAGGGAAAGAATTTGGTCGTCCGTTTCTGTTGCTTCGGTATTTTCAATGTTATGGTGGAAAGTTACCGGTCGGATTCAGGTAAGTGTGCAATTGTGTGGATGTGAGTGTTAGGGTGATTTAGGTGAGTTAGGGTTAGGGCTCGGGTTAGGTGTGTGTGCGATTGAGTGGACATGAAGGTTAGGGTGGATTTAAGTGAGATAGGGTTAGGGAGCGAGTGAGGTGAGTGTGCGATAGTGACGGACCTTTGGGTTAGGGTTTGGGTTAAGGTAAGTGGGTAGTTAGTGGTGTGTGCATAGTTTATTGTAGGGTTAGGTATCAGATTTTAGGTGTATGTGTGTGGATTTCTGTTTGTTTGGTGTGCTTGTGTTGTGTGTATGTGTTTTGGATCAGCGATTTTTTTCCCTGGGAAAAAAAATCGCTGATCTGACAGTTCAAGATTGTAAGCTTTTGCTTAAATTAGGTCGATCAATCAGTGTTCGCTTTTTTAAGCATTCAGTGATATAATATAACCCAACAACTAATCCTTATTCCCACCAGAGGCTCCAATATCCTAGACCTGGTCATTACCAACATGGGAAATCGATGCGCTACACCTATGGTCACCCCCTCATTGGTCAGGTCTGACCATAAGCTAATCACCCTTGACATCCACATCCCACCCACACCCCCCAGTAAGGAAACTTCCATAAAACACTTCTCCAAAGCCAACTTCATGCTACTCAAGTCAGAAGTGACAAACTTCATGACACCCATGCAGACGGGAACTGAAAGTTCGACTACTGAATCCTACACTAAGGCACTGCACAAGCACATCCACTCATGCATGAATCATGCCATCCCCAATAGAACCAAGATGCTCTCCTCCAAAAAAAGAAAGGCAATCTGGTGGTCCCTTGCCATAAACAAACTTTACAACAAAAGGAAGAAATTCATGCAGAAAAGAGGAAAATCCCAGGATGCAAAAAACTCCCTTACCAGCTTCAGTAAGAAGCTGAGATCCCTCATAAAATCCTTCAAAGCTTGTTGTTGTTGTTGTTGTTGTGTCTTTCGGCTTTTCTCAGTTAGGGATCGCCACAGCGGAACACCGGTCCGCTAATGATTGGCAGATAGATTTTTATGTGCTGAGTTGCCAGCCCTGATGCACAACCTTCAACAAAGGTATGCCCATTCACGCATGTCTACACGCAGAAGACGCTCTAACTGAGAAATGAACCGGACAGCGTCTTATTGTGAGGTGACAACGCTACCGCAGCACCACCATCACAGCTTAAAATTCTCCAAAGCTAGTTATGAAAATAAAATTGCCAAAGATTCCAAAGACAACCTCAAGGCATTCTATAGCTATGTCAAGAATCTAAACAGCAATGTTCAGATCTGCTCTGAATTACAACAGAATGGCATTAAATATGCTGATCCCAAGGATATTGCCAATATCCTGGCAGATCAATTCAGTGCAAACTTCACCCCCTAAAGGGCCCATCTCAATACCAAAAGTTTGCCAAATTCTGGTAATAATTACCACACAGGTAAAAAATGCACTCTCCAAAGCTAAGAATCATCCATGGGACCAGACGACATCCCAGGCTGTGTACTACATGAACTACATAGCCTCCCCTCAGGCTTCATGCTCACTGAGTGGTGCACAGCTACAGTTATCCCACTACACAAGGGGGGATCCACCTTGGATCCCAAGAACTACCACCCCATCAGTCTGATGAGCCTGATCTGCAAGGCCATGGAACGTATTATCATGAAACTTATAAACAAAGACATTGTCAACCTTCAGACACTGGACCCCATGCAGTTTGGGTTTGTGATGGGCCAATCTTGTCTCCTGAACCTGATTGACTTCTTCGAATCAGTCTACAGAGCAATGGACAAGGGTAAGGTAGTCCACACAGCCTATCTGGATCTTGCCAAGGCCTTCAACACCATCCCCCACTCTGGAATCATAGATAAACTTAATAAGCTGGACATTAATCCCTACATCTCTTGAAGAGTTGCCAACTAGCTTTCTGACAGAACCCACACTGTAAAAGTAGACGACTCCAAATCCAGCTCCAGACAAGTGACAAGTGGAGTACCTCAGGGTTCAGTCCTGGGACGCTCTTGTTCGGCATCTACTTCTCTGAAGTGCAAGCCAAAACTAAGGGACTCTGGCTAACAAAGTTCACAGATGACTGCAAACTGGCAGCCATTATTGAGCCCCCAAATACTGTGGATAATCTACAAAATGGCCTTATAGAAACAGATGCTTGGTGTCAGAGCCATGGGCTCAAGCTCAATGCCAAGAAATGTATAGTTATCCCCTTTGGGAAAAAACATGTACCCATGAATTACCACATAGGTGGCAGTACACTAAACACTGAAAGTATGATAAGAGACTTAGGGACACAAGTGAAGAGTGGTCTCACCTTCAATAACCACATAGCAACAACAGTCAGGAAATCCTTCTATGTGGCACACCTCATCACTAAGGCCTTTTCATCCAGAAAAAAGGAGATCATTGTTCCACTGTACTCATCCCTCATTAGACCCATTATAGAATACAACGGCCCATTTGGTATGTACCTCTCAAGACATCTGCAACAAGTGGAAAGGCCGCAGAAATACCTCTCTAAAAGAATCACAGGCCTAAAGCAGATGCCCTATGCTGACCATCTAAGAAAACTCCACCTATACTCTGTCGCATATCGTCTACTCTGAGGTGATCTCTGCTTAACATACAAGGCCATGTCAAACCCAGAGCTGTTGGACATGCTACACTTAAGGAAATCCCAATCCCTCAGAGACACATGCTCCAGGGATCTAAACCTTGTCATCACAATGAACAAAACATGCTGGAGGGACAGGATCCTGACCCAGAGACTCCCCAGACTCTGGAATAGACTGCCATACATGTCAAGCAGAGTGCCTCTTTGGCCCTCTTCAAAAGGAACCTTGATGACTGGATGGGAGATAGGAAATTCACCCTGGGGATCACAACCTGCTAGACAGGGGTCCAGGGAAGTAAATACTGTGGGAAGAAATAGCCAGGGAATTGTTATGGCTAGAAGGGCCAATAGCCTAGTACTAACCTATGAACTTATGAACATCTAGATTACTTTAGATAGATGCACACCCCAAGAAAATAATGGCATATTGCCCCCTAGTGGTGAACATTTATATTACAAGATTTATTAAATGTTTAGTTTAATATTTAGAGATTTGTCACACATGATATGTTTATTTAATTTGTATATTCCCCTCTCTCTCTCTCTCTACATATATATATATATATATATATATATATATATATATATATATATATATATATAATATATATTATATTATATATTTTTTCTTATGGCTAATTGGTTACATTTTGATATGAAATGTGTATAGAATTTATTATTATTGTTTTATGTATTATGCTTTTGGATATAACAATTATTATTGATTAATAAGCACAACTAATAATACTAGTCCAAAGATTTATAAGACTGAGTCAAAACAATGCAGCAGTCCTTATTCAGGCATCAATATGGACAAAAAAGCATGAAAAAATAGCAAAAATATTATTTACAGCCATTACCACTTTCACGGTTAGAAATACTGCTGTTTCAGATGTTAAAGAACACACCAAATAACTCCATTATTTAAGTACACCTACAGAATAACAACATTTTCACGGCAATACCACTTGCTTACTGATCGTGAAATATGTTCAGTAATGCTTTTTAAAATGTTATATAGTGTGTTTTCTTTAAAAGCCCAGGTTGTTTTCTGGTGTGTTAGCAATAAAATCTAAGAAACACACTGTTGTTGTTCCTTTGTGCACTTTACTGACAGCATGCCGCTTATGGCAAGTGCACTAAAGGTTGACTTTTCCTGGCAGCAAATGCTGTCAAATAATGGTTGTGATTTCTGTCTTTAGTGTTCGTTTACAACTGTAGTCAGATTAAAGACAGAAGAGCTGAGTTAGTGGACTGATTTCCTTTTTCTGTAAGGTTCATTGCATTGTTTTAATTTAGCTTGCATCTGTTTTACTTCTATACTTCTCAAAACCTTTAAGCCTTGTAGTTGTGCAGAAATAATAGTAAATGCACACTGTCTGTGTTGATGTTGTTTTGCACACACACAGCTCACTGTACTGAGGGTAACTTATTCAGAAGACCTACTTCTTTTTGTAGATGAAAGTGTCATGGTTACGGTCACGGAGTTGATAGGGAAGAAAGAAGCCTTTCTGAATTTGTTTCTGTGATGATGTTGTCAGTTTAGGGGTGTAGCCAGGATTTTAAGATTTGTACTCACAGCTCGCAGTCTGCTGCCCCCAAACCACACCCACATCAACACATTGATCTCTGCCCACACCCCTTACCAATCGATTTTCAAGCCACATCCCCTTCACAGTGCTGCTCTCTCTCCCATCCCTGAAAAATACATGCCAGGATGCTAATCATTTATATGATGAAACAATAAAACAAACATGGTTATTTCAGTTCAAGTGTGGAAAAGCACGTAAAGTAGCTTACCACGTTTACATTATGGCTAACTTTACCACAGTGCAACTGAATCCAACTGACCAATCATGAGTGCAATCCATTTTAGTGGGTACTGAGGGAAGCAAACCCTCGACCCAAAGAAACTGCTTCTTGCTCCTTCCTGGGTCAGTCATTGCTAGTTGGCTTGCATTTGCGTAGGAATCTGTCAAGCTAATTGCTCTTCTTATCATTCCTGATTGTTCCAACTAGATTAAAGGGTCGAGGTACAGTAAAACGTCAGACATCCTCAAAGTTCCAAAAGAACAACACTAGATTAAAGGGTTGAGGTGCAGTAAAACTTCAGACATCCTCAAAGTTCCAAAAGAACAACAAAAAGAAATATCGTAAAAAAGCTAATGGGAAATAGACTCATGTTTTCTTGATTTTGGAGAGTAGTAAGCACCCCTTTATGCCATTATATGTATCAACTCTATGTGCGCACCAATATGAAGAAAGGAGAAATCTCCCTAAAGAAGTCAATCATTCCTGGACCACAATTAGAAATTGCACTGGGAATAATTTCCTATAGGAAAGGCATTTATCTTTTTTTTTTCTGAAGGCTACCAATGCTCCAGCCATTTCACTTTGACCATGTATAGGGAAGCCAAATCTAAATATTATGCAGTCAGTGATACACTTATAAACAATAATAATGTTAATGATTGTGTTGCAAGTACAGTTATGGCTGTATAATATAAACGGCTGATATCTCACAGAAGTTTAGGATATGATGAAGTATGAGCAGGAGATGAGACTACATCTGAACTGAAGGTGCTAAGTCAGAGATGGAATATGAAAAGGAAGGCAAACTTACAATGCCTTGAAATTAAAGTTAACTAATATTAATTTAGCAGATTTTTTTTTGCAAGAAGCACACATATACACAAATGAACTCATTCATATACTCCAGTACTTAATTATTTGTAAGTTTGCTGACAGAAAGATTGTTATATAATAGATATTACAAACGCGGTTAGAATCCTGCACTGTTATCTGTCAGCATGTCAGTTTGCAGAGGGAAAGAAAACTCAGAAAATTAAAACAATGTAGTGCTTCTCCAGTAAAGGAATTATCCCTGTAGTCTAAAAACAATCCTGTGCTATCCCCTTACATAAACATGGCAAATCACATCAATTGGCAAACTACAGACCTATTTATCCTATCTAAAATACTAAAAAATATGATCACATACATCTGGTCAACCACCTAGCAAAGAACAAGTTACTTTTCACAACACGTCATAATTTGGGGCCAGGTCACAGCACAGAAACAGCATTGCTTACTTTCATAAAGTATGTTTGTTGCAGAAAAAAAAAACAAAGTAAAATGTTAGCATTCCTATTTTTAGACTTGTCCAAAGCATTTGACAGAGTTTTATACCCCCTGCTTTTTCTTACATTTAAGGAAATATGCCTAACAGTACAATCAATTGATTTACAAGTTACCTCAATGTGTATGCCATGCCGAGGAGATGTCAACATCATAATAAACAACATTAGAACCTTTATCCTTTAATATATTTATAATTAAAATGCATACAGCCTCTCACTTAGCAAAACTACTCTGATCTGCAAATGACAACAGTAATATGAGCTACTACTTCACCTAAACAGCACCAAAATGACCCGAAGACTTCCATTTCAAAAACTAAAACTGGATGGAACATTTTAAACTAGTCCTATTTCCAAATACAACTAAAATATGGTATTTTCACCTCCTACCTTACAAACAAACTACAGAAATCCTTCCAAATTGTTTTGGTGCTATGCCACGTACTCGCAATTACGCAAATTTTATTAATCGCGTAACTTGCCTGATAACGATCACTTACTCTCCAGATAGCATCCCATTCATCCTTACACCACTGATGACACACCCCAGGACATGCTGGCACTAAATGATGATGTGAATTAAACTGAAAGATGCATCAGAATTAAATGGGCCATTCATTCAGAAATTCATGGAACCCCATTATTTTCATACATAAAACAGAACTTCCTGCAAATTTTGTGCTAGTCGAGCGATATTTTTTTTTCTTTTCAGTTTGGGATGGGTTTCTCCCTGGGTCCTAGTGCCTGTTTTCTACCCCTCCATTAGAAAAACTGTACTGAAGTGTATACAGTCAGTATGCTTCCCGACGTCCTTGTGTCAGTTAGTTCCTAGTTATGATGACTACTTATTTATTTTAAGTAATAGGCTCAGGGTTGTATTTCTGTGCTGGTTGCTTATATGTTTGGGCATTTTTTCTGCCTGAAATTTGGAAATTATATTTTTACAGTAATTCTTGTGCTGGCCAAGTGTGTTATAAGGGCTCTTTAATGAACATATGTTATTGTCATCATTGGGAACATTTGCCCTGAAAAATGTGGTTGCGATAATACGTAAGTACCATTATTTATGTAAACACCTAGCTTTTGGGAGGGGTTTTAATCGTACCTTATCATTAATACTCCTACCAACATCTGCCCTCAGTCTAATAATCCATCTTGTCTCTGAGACCTCAGTCAAATTTTCAATATCCCTCACATACTCATTGAACACAATCTTCTCTATAGCAAAAAATTTAACAACGTGTTGAATCATGTCCAAGCACATTTTGTCAGGGCATTGGTAGTGCACCCATTCTTAATACTATATACATGTTCCTTTATTCTATCTCTGAAATGTCTATTAGTTTTCCCTACATAAAAGGAAGAACATTTCAAACAGATTGCTAAATAGACCACATCTGAAGAATCACAATTCACCTCAGCTCTGAAGGTAAAAACCTTTCTGGTGTCTGGATGTTTAAATATCACCAATGTGTCAATATAAGTACACAAATTTCACTTAGAGCAAGGGAATGTTGCAAATGAGATGTCCCATGGTACATTACATATCCTGACCTTTGGATAACATAGCATCCATTTAAGAGATTTCTTATTCTTAAAAAAGAAGCTAGGTTTATCTCCTACTAACTGCCTAATATCTGGATTGCTAGTTAAGATGAGCCAAAACTTCTTAACAACATCAGTTACTAAGTTAACATTACTAGTAAAATAAAGGGGGGACATGTACACTCTCTCTTCAGATTATTCATATCCTCTGACTGACCATCAAAAAAGAGAAGCATGGCCTAGCTATAGTGAATCTCAAGCCAGCAATTTCATGCAATGGGGTGTCAACATCATGATCATGGTAACCCCTTTTCTTCAGACTAGTCTTCAAACCATCTAAATCAGCTACAAATTTACCATTATCAGGATTTAATCTAGACATCTTTAGACCTTGTCCCTTCACTATATTTTTAAAAATATGTCCTGGGTGCATACTTCTTCTTTATAACAAACTATTTCTATGACATTCCTTTCTATGTGTCATGGTACTGTGCATTACATTCTGATTTCTATAGACCTTAACATCCAGATAATTCACTTCTTTATGGGATACACTCATACTAAATCTAAGAAAAAAAATGCTAGCATTAGGATATTCAGGGAACATTGATAATTTGTCTTCAGCACCATTCCAGAAAAGAAAAAGATTGTCAACAAATTGTCTATAAAAGACTACTTGTCACTATCTTAGAGGCATCAAAAAAGTTTTTTTTCCCAACTAGCCATTACTATATTTGCATAACTATTTGCAGTTGTGTACATATGGCTACATTCTCTCTCTGCAAAAAATTATGTTGATCAAGCAAAAAAAACATTGTTCTCAAGAATTCTATCCATCACAAACAAAGTAAATCAATGCAAGTGCACCCATAGGAACAATGTTCCACCAAATACCTTCTAAGCATTTCAATCCCACTCATATTAGGTATGACCGAGAACAGTGAATGGACATCTAAAGTGACTAATAACAAACCATCTGCATTACCTTCCCATTCATGTGAAAACTTGTAAAGGTCACCCAAAAACTGCTTGGTGTCCCTTAAAATATATTCATTCATATCTAACACCGGCCTTAAGTGCTTTTCCACATAAATTGAGAGGGACTCCATGCACCAATTATGGCCAAAAACTGTAGGTCTAAAAGGAGGGAGAAAATGGTCTTTATGAATCTTTGGGAGGCCCTGTATAACCAAAATTACAGAGGCATCTATAATAAAATAGCTAAACAAATCCAAACTAATATCCCTATTCAACAAACGATCATATAATGTATTATATATTCTCAAACTCATTCTTTCAGTGTCATCCCTTCCAATTTTTCTGTAAACACTTTCATCACTCAACATAGTGTTCATAGAATTTAGATAAAAATCACAATCCATCACAAATACAGGACCTCCCTTGGGGGCAGTATGAAGGCTGCCAGCCCAGCTAGCTGGAATTTTGTAAATAATTCTATGATATTTGTGAAACAGTAATATGGTTTGTATGCTTGTTGCTTGTTTTACAAATGTAAGAAACCTATATGGTATGTTAAACTGTATGTTATGTGCTGAGCTTCAAGAATATAACCATGGCATACCTTACTGGAAAAGAACAGTTAATTTGCAAATTCTAAGATAATAAGTGAATTGTTTATGATGGTATTTATCTCAGCTAGGAGACAGAATGTCTGCAGCTAGCAATTCTTTCTATTTTCTGTAATCAGAAATAATTACAGGTTTCAAAGATTAAAGTGTGTAATGGTTTTATGACTTCCAGTTCCAGGCAAACTACTAAAAGATAACTATTTTTGACACAGAGCGGTCAAATAATGATGTCATCCAGCTAACCCAGAAGTAATGTGTATTATTAATTTAAGAACTATCTCTCAGAGAAAGTCTGTGCATTTTGTAACTTGTCTTTGGACCTAGAAACATCCTCTCATCAGCACTTCTCATCTATATTTGCCTGGCTCTGTAAATAAGTTATTTAGGGCATAGTATCTCTTAGATATAGATATGAATACAGTAACTATTAGTTTAGATGTTTTCTGTATTTATTTGAGACTGCCCTGCAATGTTGTTTTAATGTATTTCCTGTGATTCTGAACTCTGTTGTCACTGTGTTGCGTTATTGAGTATTGTCTTGTGCTTTTATTATTTATTATAAAATATATTTAAACATTTTAATTGTGGCTGGTTTGTGTTGAGATATTTAAGCCATTAGAGTACTTGCATATGTATTTGGTGACACTGTATAGGCCACTCCAATAGCCTTAAAGTCTTGAACAGACTTACCATTTGGATAATAGTAACATCACACAGTAGACTTGGTCACCCTTTGGGAAGGGCCTTATTGTAGCTGATAAAGGGTGGTTGGTGGCAGTTGGTACTACCTTAAAATCTGGGCAGAAGGAGGCATAGACTTCCCCAGGAGTGTCTGTGTGTTTGTATATAAATCAAATCTCAAAGTGTGTGTGTGTGTGTGTGTGTGTGTGTGTGTGTGTGTGTGTGTGTGTGTGTGTGTGTGTGTGTGTGTGTGTGTGTGTGAGTTACTTGGGCAGGAACAATGAAGCACTGGTTGGACAGAGAGGGTGCTGGAGGTTTTGGCTTAACCACTCAGCTGAGATCTTAACCCTATAGCTTTGGCAGTGGGGAGTCTTATTGGGGATCTGGGGAAAGAGGGAGAAATCAGTCACAGACTGACTGTGATTTCTGTGTGCTCTTAAGGGAAATTGTACTTTACTGTGTATGTACTTGTCATCCTCTCTATGTGCACGCCCCTCACAGGTGTTAGTGTTGAGGATTGAGGCTCCTTGATTACTGGGCCAGTGCAGGGGCATCACAGGCAGGTCTGATCACGTGGTTTCATCATACTTGATTTCAGTGTAAGTTTTTCATCATACTGTTAAGTGCTTCAAGGCCTATCATTATTCCACATTTAACATCATGGATATTTTACAACAGCTGATAATACTACTTCATTATTTGTTGCTATTTTTTTTTATTTTATAGGTAGACTATATTCTATATATAATTGATAATTCTTTTTTATGATTAATAATTTGTACAATGGTGACCCTGATAGTACCTTCTAAATAACAGAAAGATGGAGTATCATATTCTTCTATTTTTATAGTAATAGAGTACATCAGAAAGTCTGATATTTTTGTAGCCTATTTATGTAGATTGCACATTATTGTTCTGTTCTTTTGTTAATTGAAATACATTTATTTTTGTGTTATGAATAACTGTAAGTATTATATTTAATGGAGCCTTTCCCATAGGACTGTGTTATTGCCACTGCACTTTGGGGATTGGTTAGTCAATTTAGTCTACTAAATTTTACTTGGAAGTTTTGTTTCCTTTTGAGTGCATTATCTTAAATATTATGTTATCTCTTATTTTAATTTCTCCAAGTCTTTTTGGTTTCTAATACCCTGATGGCAATGGACCCCATTCCCAAGTCAAAGCATGATTAAAGTTCATGTAATTAGTATTGTTTCAGTCTTCGATGTTAGCTAGACATGCCCATTGCAACACCAGCAATGTGCCCAGAGTTGACTCCTGTAATTCATACAGAGGTACATGTATCAGAAGCATATCTAAATGCTACTGTAAGTTCTTTTTTTATGAGACTCATTGCTCCTACTACTATTGAAACTGTCTGGGTATCCTTCTTACACATTGCCCTCATTTCTGCCTGCAGATGCTGATATTTTATGACTTTGAGTCTCTCTGTACATAAGAAACTGTAATCACAATATGTAGCAACTTCAGTGATTGAGTCTACTTTTCTTGTCTGTCGTTATGTTATTATTATTATTTTTTTAATTTCACCAAGTCATGTGGGTTTCTAATACTATAGCAGGAATGAACCCCATTTCTAAGTCAAAGTTAAATTAACATTCATGAAATTACTATTGTTTTAATCTTTGATGTTAGCCAAAAGTGCTCTTTGCAGCACCAGTAATGCTCCAAGACACCCAAAAAAGTGAACGTTGACTCACAAATTGTACAAAAGCTGCCCAAATGAAGGAAACATGCTCCAATAAAATAAAGTCAAATAAAATAAATAGTTAGATTTTATTCCAAAGTTTTCTAAATGGTAAGCACTTTCACAATAACATAGTATTGTTTCATCAGACCAAGAGTAACTGCAAGTAGATGTCCTTACATAGCAATTCAAAAATGAAACAGCCATTCAGAAATGTGCAAACCCAAACGTCAATTAAAACTTAAAGACATAGGTGTTCTAATTCATATCTCGAGACCTGAATGCTCAAATTCTTGTAAACTAAAACGTAAAATGTCAAGCCTCAATTAAATACATGCAAGATATTAAATATGTGTATATGTGTACATTAATATGAATAACCAAAATTTCTAAAATAAATATTTAATAACTATGTAATAAAGTCAGAAATATTATAAAAATAGTATTTCATATGTATATATCCATATATATATATATATATATATATATATATATATATATATATATGGATATCGTACATAAAATAAATTAATATATAAATATATATCAACATATACATATAACTATAAACCTACATATAACTTATACATGTACATATATATATATAGGTCAAGCCTTTAGGATATCCCATTTATCCTGTGATGAACGTGACTTTACATCGAGTTTGACCCAATTGGCATCTGAATTTGAGAGTAGAAGCTATGGTAAAGATGAGGTTACTCAGGTTTGTAGAGAGGTGACTTATGAGAGGTTGGATCAAGCTTACCCTTATTATAGTAATCGGCCCAGACATAGAACTATGGAATCACCTGTATTAGATTATGTACCTTTGGTTCATACGTATATCCAATATATTTCTAACATTCAGCATATTATTAGGTGGAATTGGTCTATATTACTTACAGACCCTGATACTACAGCCATTGTGGGGCATCAACCAACTTTCATATATAAGAATAAGAAGAATTTGAAACAGCTTTTATGTAATAGTAATGATAATATAACTCGATCTTATTCGAATACTTTGCAGGGGACACAAAAGTGTAGAAAATGCACCCATTGTCAATATATTGATGAGTCTAGGTTTTTCAGACACTCAGATATGAGAAGGTTATGGGAATTGAGAACTCAAGCTAACTGTGATACTAAAAATGTAATATATTGTGCACATTGTGTATGCTGTTTTAAATTTTATATAGGAAAAACAGACATTTTAGAGAGTGCATTAGAGATCACATATATTGTACCACAAAAGGTCTGGAACATAGTGCTTTAGCTAAGCACACTTTAAAGGAAGGACCACAACATACGTTCTTATTCAAGGCATTACAAGTGGGAGATGAGAACACTAGAATGGGTGATATTGTAAATAGAACTGAGACTCTAGAACTACAATGGATTCTAAGATTAGGTTCTCATAGGGGACATGGTCTAAATGACAGTGTTCCCCTTAAACTTGTTTTGAAATCCAGAAGAGTTAACAAATGTAAAAAAGGTTTATATCATTATTAGCCATTATATTATTGAAATGTTTTATGTTGTGTATATATTATGTATGTACTTAAATGCCGCAGTGGTACGGCGGTAGCGTTGTTACCTCACAGCAAGAGGTTCTCCCATTCGATTCTTGGCATGGCTTGGGAGTGCCTTCTGTATTGAGTCTGCATGTCCTCCCCGCAGTTGTGTAGCATTCGAAAGACATGCATGTGTAAATGGGTGTATCTTCATTGAAGGTTGGGCGTCAAGCTGGCACCTCGGCGTTTTGTAAAAATCTACTGCCAATCATTAGTGGAGTTCCGCTGTGGTGACCCCTTACCGGGAAAAAGCCGAAAAGACAAACAACAACAACTTATATATATATGTACATGTATAAGTTATATGTAGGCTTATATTTATATGTATATGTTGATATATATTTATATATTAATTTATTTTATGTATTATATATATGGATATATACATATAATATTTTTATAATATTTCTGACTTTATCAGATATTTATTAAATATTTATTTTAGAATTTTTGGTTACTCGTATTAAGGTACACATATATACATATTTAATATGTTGCATGTGTTTAATTGAGGCTTGATGTTTTACGTTTTAGTTTACATGAATTTGAGCATTCAGGCCTCGAGATATGAATTAGAACACCTATGTCTTTAAGTTTTAATTGACGTTTAGGTTTGCACATTTCTGAATGGCTGTTTAATTTTTGAATTGTTATGTAAGGACATCTACTTGCAGTTACTCTTGGTCTGATGAAGCAATACTATGTTATTGTGAAAGCGCTTACCATTTAGAAAACTCTGGAATAAAATCTAACTATTTATTTTATTTTACTTTATTTTATTGGAGCGTGTTTCCTTCATTTAGGCAGCTTTAGCACCAGTAATGTGTCCAGAGCTGACTCCTTCTGCAATTCATCTGGAGTAACATGTGCCAGTCACAAATATAATACAACTATAAATTCTTTTTTATGAGACCCATTGCTATGGCTGACTTTCTTCCACATTGCCTACAAATCCTAGTATTTTATGACTTTGTGTCTTTCTTATAGTTAAGACACTGTAATCATGGGGTATAGCAATTTCAGTGATCAATGCTATTTTTGTCTTCTTTTCATGGATTACTACATCTGCTTTTCTCATATCTATTTTTGAACTGTGGGTAATAGGTAATCCCATGCATACCTCTCAACTTCTTAGAGCAAGAAATATGGGCAAAGTTACAAATAATGGGGGACAAAGACCCCAAAATAGGAACACTTTCTAAATATTGCTCTTATAAACTTAGAAAGTTGACAGAATAACATATTTTGCATTAGCATAAATTTTCTGAAAGGTATGAAGCCTGAAACTGAAATGTCTGTCATCATTTTCTGACTTCAGTCCTCAGTGATTTGCCAATGATTTATCAGAAAAGCACAAGTTTATGAGAAAACAGACCAAAAATATGAGGCAGAAATCTTGACATTCTGCAAAAATCAGTACAGTTGAGCGGTATGATCCAATGTGATATAAACCTCATTATTTTCTATGATGCTTTGTTGCTCATGTTTCCAATGATTATTAGCTGCTTCAATATTATAATGTTTGCACAATCCCCCAATGCAAAAGTCTTGCCACATTATTATGCCTTTCAGTATACAGACCTTCTGCCATTAGTGTATCACACCCAGCAACAAGGTGTATGACTGTTTCCAATTCTGTTTTGCAAACCTGCATTTATTGGTTTCTCCAACATGTTCAATGGACTTTGTAAACCAATGTGTACATAGTCCTCTATCCTGAGCTGCCAATATTAACCTTTCGTCTTTTGGTTTAAATTCACCTCTCCTTAACCATTCATGTGTTACATCCTGACAGACCTGAGATTGTTCCAGAAGTTTTCTGTAGCTGAAACTATATGTATGCATTTTCCACAGTTTTCCAAAGTTTTTGACTTCTTATCTGATCCATCACCTTATACTCTTTCTTTTGTTTTTGGCACATTCAGTTGCTGTCTGATTTTTATCTACTAATAGTTTGATTTCCATTCCTACTTGACATCAATATGATTCTGCTAAACTAAACAGGGAAGTCATCTTAGACTTGTTCTCCTCATGTTTTAAACATTTCGCTATATTTGGGTTTTGTAAGGTTAGCAGACATAAACACAGTTTTATAACTGTAGATCTATACATGTAATCAATTTTGAGGAGGTCCATACCTCCTTCAGAATGGGGAATATATAATCTTGGTATACACTGATCTTTATAGATCATTTGATAAGCATGAAGAATTGTTACTGTTTTCCTGTCCAGCTGATACAGTACCTGTTGGGGCCAGACATTCACCCCAACACTGTAAGTTACAACAGGAAAAGCAAATTGGTTTATAGCTTAGACTTTGTTCCTGTACATCAGGACTGCTTTCAGTATTCATTTTAGTCTTCTAAATTATTCTTTACTAAGTTTTATTTGCATTTGTTCCTGTTTTTATTGTTGGTCCTTCACCAGTTTCCAAATATTTACACACTCCCCCTTGCTCAATTTGTTTTATATCACATTCCTATCTCAGACAGATATTTTCTTGGTGTTGCAGTTTTTTCTGCTTTAAATGTTGCTTTTGCACATTTATCAAGACCAAATGACATTCATATAATTTGAGAAAGTTTTGACCATTTGCAGTTTTGCTTTCAGTTCCTCATTTGATGAACTATACAGTTTTAATCGTCCACAAAAAGAACACGAAAAGTCCTTATACTTTGTAGTTTTCTGGGAGCTAAATTGTAGCCATGACCTAATATGTTAAGTAGAGACATTAATGGGTTAAGGACAAATGAGCAGCTGTGACAAAGAGTTACCCTGGAATATTCCACTATGAATTTTTATCCATGGGATAATAACTTGTGCTTTATCATGGCTTAGCTGCATAGTGGTCTGCCACTCTTTCATGTTCACTGTAATGTTATCAACCAATGTAGGGTGCATCTTTTACATTTGTAAGCATTTGTTTATCTGTGAATGTAGGATGCTGTCAAATGCTTTTTGTAGTCTGTGCATGTCATATTTAGATTCTTTCCCTTTTTGTGATTCTCTATTATGAATTTATTTGACAATAAATGATCCTTTGCTACACATGACTTTCCTTTGTTACCCTTTTGCTCTTTTTCCATGATTGAGTTTTCTTCTAAATGATTATAAACTCTTTCAGCATTAATTCTAGTCTATAGTTTTCAGGATAGCTTGCAGGTTCACTCTTAAGGATGGGTATCATTTTTCCTGTTGTTAACCTGGTTGGAGTACGTTAGGGGTGCACATACAAATAGATATAAATAGATCTTAATCATGGCTAAATCTTCATGTAAAGATGTTAATATTTTAGCCAGAATTTAGGTACTGCATCTGGGTCTGGGTTTTCCATTTAGGAGCTTTTATTAATTTAGTTTCAATTTCCCTGGCTGTTACTTCATCCCATTTCATATCCTGTACATTCAAACTTATTCTTTCTTTTACTTCTTTATGTTATCTTTTAGGTTAATACTATGTTTAGGAAGATTTCATTATTTAATAAGTAACAATAATACATAATTTTCACTGGTAATTCTAATGTTATTATTTTAGTTCCAATGTAAAGGCTGACAGTTCAATACAATATAAAATAATGATACGAACAAGTAATGAATATGTTCAAAATTATTTCACTTAATGTTAATGGCATGACTGGTGGCAACAAAAGGAATTCACTTCTTAGATCTTTAAACATGCAAAGAGCAAATGTAGTTCTACCTTAGGAAACTCAACTTCTTGATAAAGATATCAAATATTTAAACTATAAAGGTTATTTAGTTTTAGCAATGTCATGTTTTATGGAAAAAAGGAGGGATGTGACAATTCCTTGGAAAAAAATCTGAAATTATGCCTAAAATACTTTCTACCTTTTCTGACTCCAAGGGAATGTGCTTTGACAGTTATTGAGTTCATCACAATAATTTATACCATATCCTATAGGTGCTATTTTACAGGATCAAAATTGACAAGATAGTTGTGTAAAATATTATTATCCAAAATGAAAGGTACTTTAATATAAGGTAGAGCTTTCAACTGTATATGTGAGTGAATGCTTCTAAGGAATCTAGAATCCCTGACTCAGCTAAAGTTATTAATAATTGTCTGAAAACCTAACTATAAAATATAATGTTATCTATAATGCAAATAATTCATTCTTTGCTCATTAGTCTTATGTCTTTGACACACAAGCCAGGGTAGATAGGCTAGTCATATCAATTGATCTTAGGTATAACTTAGATAAAGCTACTATAATTCCCTGTCCTTTGCAGACCATAATGCTTTATGGTTTATTCATACTATAAATGTATGATTATCTAACTTTCATAAACAATGGTAAAGTCAGTGATATTATTTTATGGGATTATGTTAAAGTTTATTTCAAAAATCAAAGTTTGGTGCTGTAGGAAGATTAAAAAAATGGAAGAACTTAATACACTATAAAATAAACTTGTTTAAAAAAAAAACAGAAATTAGAAAAGGCTAATAAGGACAGTATTATTACATAAAACAAATAAATAATGAATATCAAATGATCTTGATGCATAAAACTGAAATAGCCCTTGAAAGAGTTAAATTACATTCTTATACAACTATTTCTAATTGTTTGCATAGGCTGGCCTATAGTCAAAAATAACGAATAAAGAAAAGCCATATACAAAGAATCATAGATCCAATTACAAAAGCTAAATCTTCAGGTATAGAGAATATAGTACTAACAATTAATAATTATTATGGGAAATTGGATAATATTAAGGAAGATAATGAGAAATGATTCTTAACTGATTCTTTTTATGGAAAATATTGCTAAGAAAATAAACAGAGAACAAGTGAGAGTTTTAATTAAAGAAATTTCTCTTCTAGAGGTTAATAACCTAAGAGGCTTAAGAATAACAAGGCACCTAGTCTGCATGGAAATATTTCAGAAATGTATAAGTCAGTTCCTAAAGATATTATTAATTTATTAAGAAAAGTCTTTCAGGTAAATTCAAAAAAGCTAACATAATCTTTTTTATAAATCACGGTAGTCCACGTTGCAATAAAGGCTGTCTTCTTGAAATCCAAAAAGGTTCACCACGACCACTTCCAAACGTCAAAAAAGTATCACAAAACTCTTTTATTAAACAAATACATATAGGTTTAGCGCTTTCATCTCCACACTGGAGACCTCATCAGAACCTGTGCAGTGTTCTGTAAACATAGATAGGTAGTGGTACTATTCTCACTGCAACCAACTTGGTGTGTATGGATGTTAGTCAGAGCATTTTACTTCAGCCTACAAGGTCATAGGATCATAAGAAGTTACTAGGCCAATGACACTAGGGCCCTTACAAGCCTAACCAAGTTCGTACTGCTATTTCAACAATCATAACCTTGAATAAGCCGTGGGAAAACGGACCAAGTAGTGCTGCTCCTGGCTTCCTACACTGACTGTAATATCCAAAATACACAGCCACTTATTACTTCAGCAGTAAAGATGTTAATTAAGCGATACCAACTCTAATACACTTTGGTTAATTAAAACGGCAAAAAGTAAATGCTTTTTGTTTTCATAAATTCTAAAACTTTTTCAAACAATTCAAACTCTGCCCCTCCATCTATTTATACAACTCATGACATCACGTATTAAAAGCTATACAAGACGCCTTAAAGTAAAATAAAATTATAAGGTTCTAAAAATTCTAAAATTCCTTAATGTTCAATTCCTTATAAACATTTAAATACTTTCCAAAAAGTAAAAACAATAAAATTATAGCTAAGATCTTTGCAGTACATGTATTTATCACCTCGATCCATGAATATTTTATTTTCACCCGGTCATTATGTAGATACTTTGTATTGCAATCTCAATCCTTGCAACAAAGTATTTCCTCTGTACCATAAGTACACTTCACTTAAACTATATTGGTACATATGTAAATGCACTAAACTCAGACACCTACTTATAGGCGTTTAGTTAAAGTATGTTATCCAAGCAATACATGTTGCTGTCTGTCTAAACCTAACATTAACTTGATGTTACATCCATTATGTACATATAAATCTTAGTGAAAAAGTTTCAAATACATACATTACATATATTAGTGACCTTCATTGTCCAATTTGCCACATGTCACTGTCTTTAATGATCAAAATAAAGTTTGACAGTAAAGTGTGTTAATGGTGTAACTGGTGAAATACAATGCTACCTACGTTATTAGTTACTGGACCCCAACTATGACGGGTCTGTGTCAGCTTGTGTTGACCCGTCTTGTCTTCTTCGAATATAAAAAATAATAAGTTAGTAACTATTAGAACCTAAAATTGTTGTAATTTTTTACGTTATAGTAAAACTAAGCTCCTAAAATTACGTATGTGTATATATAAACGGAACTTACTAATCATAAAATTATGTTAAAAATGTGTATGTGTGTTTATGACGTAAAAGTTATTAAATGCCATACTTAAATCAATTGTACTAAAATTAAGTAATCAAGAAGTTACAAATGGTTTACAATAAATGAAATCAGTAACTTCTGTCCAAATTCTTTAACCTTAAGATGCAATGAATCAATGACATTTCATTAATGCCTGGATAGGCACATGCATGCGTCGTAAGTTGCCACATAAGTTCTAATCTTTCCAAAAGGAGACTGTTTGGCCCACCTCTTTCGTCTGTTATAATTTGATCAATTATTCGAAACTTAAAGTTATGGCCTACATGTTCTGTCGTATGTCTTGCCAATGCATTGTCAAGTTTACTATATTTTATACTATATAGGTGTACATACATTCTTTCTTTAAGTGTTTGTATAGTTTTACCTATATAGAATGCCTGACACTGTTTGCATTTAGCCATGTATACTATCATTTTTGATTGACAATTGAACTTCCTTCTAATAGTGTATTTAATATTACGGATACTGAATGTCCGTCCCGTGTCAATGTGTTTACAACAGTTACACATCTTTTTGCTAAAGGTCATACATTTGTAATAGCAGAAAGGGCACCATTAGCACAGACACTAATTGATTTTAAATTGTTTGTACGTAAAATCAACATAGCAGCTATTCTAGGTACAAATGTTCACAGAGATTCTGAATTTTATGTTACTAGTACTTATAATTCACCACTACAGAATAGTGTAGCGTTGTTTGAAAAAACATGCGAACATGATATAAGACACAGTTTAGCAAACAGCAAGATAAGGAAAAACCAAAGAAACATTTCTGAACAAGAAAAACATGTTTTGAATGCCATTTTAAAATTACCCCTCAGATTTATGAAACCTGATAAGGGAGGGGGATTAGTTATTATGGACATAGAAGATTACAAACAGAGAATGAAAGAAATACTGAATAGTGACACATATAGTAGTGTTTTGAGGAATTAATTGAACATTGCTTATGCAAGAATAAAAGTATCTATCAGTGATTTGTTTACAGAAGCAAAGATTGATTTGGACATGTATAATTATATGACTATGTTAGCACCTAAAATTCCACTGTTATTTGGCGTACCTCATCATCATCATCTTTCGGCTTTTCCCGTTAGGGGTCACCACAGCGTATCATCTCTTTCCATTTCTTCCTATCCTCTGCATCTTGCTCTGTCACACCAACCGCCTGCATGTCCTCTCTCACCACATCCATAAACCTTATCTTAGGCCTTCCTCTTTTCCTCTTACCTGGCAGCTCCATCCTTAGCATCTTTTTCCTAATATACCCATCATCCCTCCTCAGCACATGTCCAAACCAACACAATCTCGTCTCTCTTGCTTTGTCTCCAAACTGTCCAACATGAGCTGACCCTCTAATATACTGATTCCTAATCCTATCCATCCTAGTCACACCGAGTGCAAATCTTAACATCTTTAACTCTGCCACATCCAGCTCTGACTCCTGCCTTTTTGTCAATGCCACTGTCTCCAACCCATACAAAATAGTTGGTCTCACTACCCTCTTGTAGACCTTCCCTTTCACTCTTACTGGTACCCGTCTGTCACAAATCACTCCTGACACTCTTCTCCACCCATTCCACCCTGCCTGTACTCTCTTGTTCACCTCTCTTCCACATTCACCATTACTCTGAACTGTTGATCCCAAGTACTTAAACTCGTCCACCTTTACCAACTCTACTCCCTGCAGCCTCACCATTCCTCTACCCTCCCTCTCATTTACACACATATATTTTGTCTTAGCCCTGCTGACCTTCATTCATCTGCTCTCTAGAGCATATCTCCACCTCTCCAGAGTCTCCTCAACCTGATTCCTACTCTCACTACAGATCACAATGTCATCTGTAAACATCATAGTCCATGGGGCCTCCTGTCTGATCTCATCTGTCAACCTGTCCATCACCACTGCAAATAAGAAAGGACTCAGAGCTGATCCTTGATGTAATCCCACCTCCACCTTAAATGGATCTGTCACTCCCACTGCAGTCCTCACCACTGTCACACTACCCTCGTAATATCCTGTACCACTCTTACAAACTTCTCTGCCACTCCCGACCTCCTCATACAATACCATAACTCTTCTCTAGGCACCCTGTCATATGCTTTCTCCAAGTCTACAAAGACACAATGCAACTCCTTCTGACCTTCTCTGCATTTCTCCAATAACACTCTCAGAGCAAACATGGCATGGCGTACCTAAAATACACAAAAACATAGAAGATTCTCCAATGAGACCACTAGTGGATGCCCGTAATAGTATCACTTACGGTTGTGCGAAAATAGTGGACTCATTGTTGAAAAAATACATAAAGGTTGAGAGCCAAATTTGTAAAGACTCGTGGTCCTTCTTGAAAGACATCGATGAACTGGAATATAAGAAAGATTATAATTTTATGACAATTGATGTAAAGGACTTGTACACCTGTATTCCCCACCAAGAAGAGATTGAATGGGTCTCGAGAATATTAAACAACTTAGGTATGCCACGTAAAGAGCTTAACCTAGTGGAGGAGTTATTAGACATAGTTTTATCTAACAACTACATTACATTTGACAACACCTTATACTTGCAAAAAGTTGGAGTTGCAATGGGCTCCCCACTAGGGGCAAGTTTTGCCAATCTAGTTATGGCCCAGTGGGAAGACGAATACATTATGAACAAAACACACATAAAAAACTTATTGTACTATTACACAAGATTTTTAGATGATATTTTTGTCATCATTAAAGGTGATGAAAACACATCTAAAGAGTTAATTTATTATTTGAACAATACCACACAATTTTTAAAGTTCACTTCTAATTTTAGTGAAGACAGGATTTCATTTTTAGATATAGAACTAAGAAAAGACAATGTACACAATAGCTATGTGAGTATAATTTTCAGAAAGGAGACTGATTCTAACAGCTTATTACACTTTACCAGTTGTCACCCACATTACCAAAAAAGATCAGTAGTGAAAGGACAACTGGTAAGAGCTGCTAGAATGACAATCCTTGATATAGACTTTCATACTGAATGTCAAAAATTGGACAAGATGCTCCAGAGTAGGGATTACCCACATGATTTAGTTTATGATTTAACCAATGAAATCAACATCAAAAGAAAGAGAGGAATATATAAACCTATCCTTGACATAGTACATGTAAACAATGAGAGAGACTATGAAATACTAGATATTAATGTCAATCAAGGGGAAGGTAGTTACATTAGTTACAGTTTCATTACTCGTTACAGTATAAATGCAGAAGACTTAAGGAAAATTATTTACAAATATTGGGAAATTTTGGAAAATGATCCAAATGTAAGGAAAAGACTTACAGAATTCCCTAAATTAATTTTTAAAAGAGGCAGAAACATGAAAATGATTTTGGAACATCAAGTCAATAAAATGACAAAGAATCCAGGGATGACAAAGTGTTTGATGTGTAACTTTTGTAAACACATTGACGTGGGACGGACATTCAGTATCCGTAATATTAAATACACTATTAGAAAAAAGTTCAATTGTCAATCAAAAATTATAGTATACATAGCTAAATGCCAACAGTGTCAGGCATTCTATATAGGTAAAACTATATGAACACTTAATGGAAGAATGTATGAACACCTATATAGTATAAAATATAGTAAACTTGACAATGCATTGGCAAGACATACGACAGAACATGTAGGACATAACTTTAAGTTTTGAGTTATTGATCAAATTATAACAGACAAAAGAGGTGGGTCAAACAGTCTCCTTTTGGAAAGATTAGAACTTATGTGGCAACTTACGATGTATGCATGTGCCTATCCAGGCATTAATGAAATGTCATTGATTCTTTGCATCTTAAGGTTAAAGAATTTGGACAGAAGTCACTGATTTCATTTATTGTAAACTGTTTGCAACTTCTTGATTACTTAATTTTAGTACAATTGATTTAAGTATGGCATTTAATAACTTTTACGTAATAAACACACATACACATTTTTAACATAATTTTATGATTAGTAAGTTCCGTTTATATATACACATACGTAATTTTAGGAGCTTAGTTTTACTATAATGTAAAAAGTTACAACAATTTTAGGTTCTAATAGTTACTAACTTATTATTTTTTATATTCGTAGAAGACAAGACGGGTCAACACAAGCTGAAACAGACCAGTCATAGTTGGGGTCCAGTAACTAATAACGTAGGTAACATTGTATTTCACCAGTTACACCATTAACACACTTTACTGTCAAACCTTATTTTGATCATTAAAGACAGTGACATGTGGCAAATTGGACAATGAAGGTCACTAATATATGTAATGTATGTATTTGAAACTTTTTCACTAAGATTTATATGTACATAATGGATGTAACATCAAGTTAATGTTAGGTTTAGACAGACAGCAACATTTATTGCTTGAATAACATACTTTAACTAGGCGCCTATAAGTAGGTGTCTGAGTTTAGTGTATTTACATATGTACCAATATAGTTTAAGTGAAGTGTACTTATGGTACAGAGGAAATACTTTGTTGCAAGGATTGAGATTGCAATACAAAGTATCTACATAATGACCGGGTGACCGTAAAATATTCATGGTTCGAGGTGATAAATACATGTACTGCAAAGATCTTAGCTATAATTTTATTTTTTTTTACTTTTTGGAAAGTATTTAAATGTTTATAAGGAATTGAACATTACAGAATTTTAGAATTGTTATAACTTTATAAGGTTATTTTACTTTAAGGCGTCTTATATAGCTTTTAATACGTGATGTCATGAATTGTATAAATAGACAGAAGGGGCAGAGTTTGAAGTTTTTGAAAAAGTTTTCGAATTTATGAAAACGAAAAGCATTTGCTTTTTGCTGTTTTAATTAACCAAACTGTATTAGAGTTGGTATCACTTAATAAACATCTTTACTGCTGCAGTAATAAGTGGCTGTGTATTTTGGATATTACAGTCAGTGTAGGAAGCCAGGAGCAGCACTACTTGGTCCGTTTTCCCACGGCTTATTCAAGGTTTTGGTTTCAACGGATTTCAACAATCATCACCTAATACCTCTGTCCAAAAAGGCACAGGTAGAACCCCAAGGTTGAATTTCTGGTCACCCATCGAATCGTCCACATTGCATTTGAAGAAGGCCAGTTAGGTGCTCTGTGTGACATGAAGTGGGAGTCTGTTCCAAAGGTGTAGTAACCTCTGGGAGACAAATCTGTCCATCCAGCAGGTTTTATTAATGTCACATACCAGGTTAAGATCTTTATAGCTAGTACCCCTTGTAACATTTGAGTTACAGATATGCAGCATTTCCAGTAAAGCAGGGTCAGAGATTGACTTGTATGTAAGGCGAAAATCACCTCTGAGTAGTCTGTATGAAAATGAATAAAGTGACAGTGATTTTGGATGATCCCCATAGGACAGACGGTAAAGACCTTGAATTTCCCTTGTGATGATCCTTTGTGGTCTCTCCAATTGCTGCAGGTGCATGGAAAGGTACATACCAAAAGGAGTATTGTACTCAACTATTATTGGCCTGATGAAAGAAGAGTACAGGGAGGTTATAATTTCATTACTTCTGGAGACAATGCCCTTACTTATGAGATGAGCAAAATAGAATGCCCTTCTTACCACTGTGGAGAGATGGTGGTCAAAGGTAAGCTATCTGTCAATCTGTGTGCCCAGGTCTTTCACCACTGAGTGCGTACTTAAGGTGTTGCTATTGATGTGGTAGATACCAAGAAATTCACTTTTACTGAAAGGAGTGATAATACATTTTTTGCTTTGAGTTTAAGGCCATGACTTTGGTAACAATCATTTGTTTCTGTGAGACTCTCTTGTAGGATGTTGACATCATTTGGAGATTCTGCAACTACTCCCAGCTTGCAGTCATCAGAAAACTTTGTCAGCCACTGACCTTTTGGTTTTGCTTATACATCAGAGAAATATATTCCAAACAGTAGATTTCCCAGGATTAAACCCTATGGAACACCACTGGTTACAGTTCTGCTGTTGGAGGTGGATTTCCCTATATTCACTGCATGAGTTTTATCAGTGAGACAGTTAGTGATCCATCTAATGATATATGGGTTGATGCCAAGTTGAGTGCGTTTGTCAATGATGCCTGAGTGAGGGATAGTGACAAATGCCTTGGCTAAGTCCATATAGGCTGTCTGCACAGATTTACCCTCATCCAGGGCCTTGGTGACTGTCTCAAAGATGTCCACCAGGTTTAACAGGCATGATCTCCCTTTGTCAAATCCAAACTGAGCAGGGTCAAATGTTTGGAGCTTACCTATATATCTTTGTTGATAAGGTCCATGGGATTCACTCCATGACCTTGCAGATAAGGCTAGTCCAATTAATAGGTCTATAGTTCCAGGGGATCAGTGGATGCAACACCTTTGGGCAAGGGAATAACAGTGGCTGTTTGCCATTCAACTGGTATGAAGCCGATGCTTAGACTATGATTGAAAACACTACCCAGTTGTGTTGCTAATTCATGTTGGAGGCCATGTAGGATGCAGTCTGGGATGTTATCAGGTCCCACTGATACTGTGTTTTTGGCCTCAGAGAGGGCATTTATGACTTATTCTTTAGAGATACAAGGTAGGGAACAGGTGGTATGGATGTCATGGGGTATGTTTATTGGGGACAGATGAGTGAAGTTTTCACAGAACCTCTCAGCCAACAGGTTAGCTATGTCCACAGGCTCATTATATGTGGTATCATTAACTACCAGTTCAGCACAACACTGGGCCTTTCCTTTTTGGTTATGGATCTAACTATAGAATGCTTTGTGGTTGTCCTTTGTTGAGAAAGCTAATCTGGACTCATAAATCCAAATACCACAAATAAAGTCAGAAACAATAAATACCACCATAGAAGAACCACCAACACAGAACTCAAAGCAGCAGGCACAGCAATTTAATTCCAACTTAGCGCTTCGGCACCAAGCCTTCAATGAGTATAAATTCATACAAACTTCCAACAGTATATATACATATAAAATTCCATACAATCAAACAATTAATAAATCAAATAATTAATTAAAGAAATACTAAATCACATGTTTTCAATTCACTTCCTTATTTAACCCATGAGGTTCCAAAGTATTATATTTTAAAATAAAGATAGTTTATTTTTTCAGCAAATTTTCTTTAATACATGAAATCTCCCCTAAAGAAACCTTAATTTTCTCCAGGATGCATACTTGTAAACAATCTGGTTTAGCATTATGTGCTCTAATAAAATGTTGTCCCAAAGGGCTATCTATTTTATGATTCTTTATATCCCTTATATGTTCTTGCATACAGATTTTAAAGGCTCTACCTGTTTCCCCTATAAAGTATAAATTGCAACTACACCTAAGGGCATAAATTACTTCTTCAGTACCATATGTATAGAAATCTAAAGGGGTAAATCTTATCACATTAATTTTTGGAAAAAATGTCACAACATGCCTACACACTGAACACTTATTACAAGGCATAGTACCTACTTTTCTATCCTTCACTCTAGGGTATATAGAAGTTGCAGGTGGTATGAAATGATTATGCATCACCATATCTCCCAAATTTCTATTTCTTCTATAAGAGATTTGTATCTGCTTACTTATTAGATATTTCAAATCTTTATCATTAATTATCATTCTCCAGTATTTTTTAACTTCCCTAACTATAGCTTCAGTCAGGACATTAAAAGTTATGACAAAATAAACTTCTCTATCTCCCCCTTTAGAATTTTCTATCTCATTTTTATTTTCCCTCAGTAAATACCCACGGTGGTGATGCTGCGGTAGCGTTGTCACCTCACAGTAAGACGCTGTCCGGTTCGTCTCTCAGCTAGAGCATTTTCTGCGTGGAGACATGCGAGAATGGGCGTACCTTTGTTGAAGGTTGTGCATCAGGGCTGGTAACTCGGCATGTAAAAATCAACTACCAATCATTAGCAGACCGGAGTTCCACTGTGGTGTCCCCTAACCGGGAAAAGCCAAAAGAAACAACAACATTCTTACCTCATTGTTTTTATTTCTACTTTTATTTGCTTCTCCTTCTTTTATGACACTATTATATCTTCTCATTATTCCATATCTATTTTTTCTAACCATATTCTTAGATTCTTCCACTGTAAAACTATTATACCCCCTCCTTATAAACATATTTCTGTTTTCACCAATTCATCCTCAAAAATATCATCTGAGCTACAAAGTTTATTAAGTCTTAGAAATTCATTATATGGCAGTACTGATAACAAATGGCCATTGTAACTTGTACCATATAAAAAGCCATTATTTTCGCCAAATTTTCTATGCACTTTAGTTTCCAGGCCATTAATATCAATATCAAGAAATGTAACCTTTTTATCCATTTGTATGCCATAAAATTTAAAGCCAAACGTGTTATTATGTAGGTCCTCTATAAAATAATGAGCCTCATCTTTAGTTCTACATAAAAATATCACTCATCAATAAACCTGAAATAATGGATTACTTGATTCTTATAGAATGGATGTGTGTATATATATACATATATACACACATCTATATATATATATACTTTCTATTTCAAACTTTGCCATCACGATGTTAGCATACATAGGGGCAAAAGCTGCCCTCATTGCGGTACCTTGCAGCTGGTGATAGATTTCATTATTAAACAGAAAAAAAATATATTTTTTAAACAGAAATCTGTCGGCTCTATTATAAACTGGGTCAGTGGAGAATCCCCCAGAAAATATCTTAAGGCTTCAATGCCATTATTATGCCTTATGTTAGTATATAGGCTCTTAACATCTAGGCAAAGCCAGTACATATTCTCATTCCAAACTTCCTTTCTAATTTTACATAAGAAGTTTTGACTGTCCTTAATAAAAGAAGGTAACGCAAACAAAAAAGTTTTTAAATACTCATGTAACAAAATGCATATGTTTTTTAAGAAATATTTCTCAGCTGACACTATAGGTCTGCCACGCAAATTTGTTAGCCCTTTATATGTCTTGGGTAGACAATAAAACTCTGCAATACATGTATTCTCTATACTAAACTTGTTAACATCATTTTTAGAAAAATATCCTAAGTGCAAGCCTTTCTGAATCAAGGCTTCATATTCTCTTATAGCTTTTTCATACTGTTTTCACTACATTTTTCATACACTTTTTCAACTCTCAAATGAGCAAGGCATATTTCAACATATTGCACATGGTTTAATATTACTACCCGATTTCCTTTATCTGATCTTTTAACTACTTAATTTCGATCAACGCACAATGCTTTAAATGCCATCCATTCGTTTTTTGTCAGGTTATAGGACACACTTATTTTATCATTTTCAAAATCCAGATATAATTTTTCAATAACAAAATTTAATGTCATCATAAAACTCTGTATATAAACAATTACAAAAGGTGGAAGGAACTTTGATTTAACTTTTATAGCTTCAGTATTTATATTGCTATAAGCATTACTTTCATCTACAAACAAATCAAGTTAATCAAAAATGCATGAATAAAAAGATTCATTAAGACTTTCACTAAAACTATTATCAATGTTTACTAATTGATTAACACTTGCTACTTGATTACCATTATGCTTGTTAAAATAATCAATTAAATGCAGCTTCCTACTAAGATGAAATAAATCACTTTTAACCACATGTAACCTAGGCAAAGCCGTAGGTATGAATTTTAACCCCAAATTTAAAACAGAAGTTGCCATTTCTGGCACAACCCTACCTGCCAAATTAAGCAGCAATTCCTGAATTAAAGTGTCATTACAATTAATTCCATTTAGTCCTCTTGTTGAAGTACTTGTGGCTGACATTTTTGCCCTTTCCCCAGCCATTTCTACTTCTTTTCTTCCCCTGGTAATGGTTTCCCTGTTTGTTCTGAAACTGATTGTTGAAATCATTAAGAGTTCTGAGCTTCTGGTAGAGGTGGATACTCTTCTGCATCAAATTCTGCACTCATAGTTTGCTTTGGAGGCCTTCACAAGATTTCTCATTTGCTTGTTTAAGCTGAGGAGGGAGTGTTTCCAGTTTAGGAGGACTCCCGCCCTCTTACTCTTACATAACAATTTCTTCCTCTTATTGTAAAGCCAGTTAATGGCAGTTGTCCACCAGGCCAGTTTGCTCTTCCTTCAGGAGCTTGTGTTGGTCCTATCAGGTATGGCTGAGTCAATGCAGTTATACAGGTGTTTGTATAAATCATTGTTGTAGAGCTCAGCATAGTTGCCAGTTCCATCTGAGGGAGAAGGTGCAGTGAAGCTATTTATACCATCATGTAAGAGGTGTTTCCAGTTTAGGCCTCCAAAGCAAACTATGAGTTCAAATTAACTTCCTCAACCAAGGTCCATAAAAAACTTGGAATCCTATATAGATGCAAAAAGTACCTCACCAACAACAGTAAAGCTACAACTGCAAGAACCCTCCTAGTTCCAACACTTCTGTACACCTCCACCATACTCATCAACTTAAACAAATCAGACTTAAAGCTAAACACTTGCTACAACAAAATAGCAAAGTTCGAGCTGACACCATACAGAATGCATCACTGCCTAGCTCTCAAGCAACTATCCTGGCTAGAATTACCAAACTGGTCACATATAACCAACTTACAATAGCCCAACAAATCCTATATAATCCCAATAAAACTGCACTAAATGGCCTACTGAATATCTGTGCTAACAAATGTCAACAAAGATCCATCAACAAAGCATTAGCTAACATTACCAAAAGCAATAATTGCTCTGGAAACTCCCTCTACTCTTCTTCTATTGCAAAAAACATGGAATATCATCTCCCTAGACATCAGTGCCACTGAAAACAAAAATGACTTTAAAAAACTCCTCCGGTCCCATTTAAACAGGTCTTGGATATGCAACTGTTCATACCCTGGGTAGCCATCCCCATAAAGGAACTCTTCAACTCCCTCTACATAGTGACTGTCAACTATACTCATTTCATATCAACCTTTCACTACTGCCCGCCATTACACAATACTAATTTTCCCACTGCAAGTGTAAAACTATATAATACTATATAATCCCACCGAGATAATGCATTCTTATTCCTTTGTACTTTAGCACAGACTGTTAGCATTATATCTTTCTTCTAAAAGGTAATTACAAAGAGACAAACTCAAACCACCCATAGACAGACTTGAAGTAGTGTGAAAAGGACTCTCATTATACAGCTGAATGCCACACATAGCCGACAACGGTATAATATTTTTTCTATGCTGTTGTATTACTGATGTTTAAGCTAGGTTGATCTTGATGCATATGAATGCTACACCCAGCCAGAAATTGTAGTGTAAGTTATTTCCTATGTTGCTCTATGTATTGATATTTACCCTATGTTTATCTCACTGAGCAGACATACAGCATCTCCTTTCTCCATTACATAGTTAAACAAATTGCAGTTACTGTATTTATTGTACTAGCCATTGTATGAATGTAAAAAAATAACTGAATGGAACACGCAACTCCCTTGTATATTTTCTCACATACTGTTGTACTATATTGTATGTTTATACTATGATTTCTTATTGTATTATTACTTTACTTCATTACCATAAGTTTTTGTTCTGTACTCTAATAACTTGTTCTTATTGCATTTACTGTACTAACCTTGCGGAGTTTTTCTCCCTGGACCTCCTCTGAAAATGGGATTCATGCCCAGTCAGACACTCCTGGTAAACAAATGTAAAATAAATAAAAATAAATAAATAGGTTATAATCTGCTTTGGAGAAGTTTTTTAGTTTAGTTGCTGCTGTGGATGGGTCAGGTGTGAAAGTTACTTCAAATGAGACTATGTGGTCAGATCTTACCACGGAGGACCTCACAGTGGGAGTGTTACAGTGGTGCCCCATATTGGTAAGCACCAGATCCAGGATGTTAGCTACCCTTGTGGGAGTGTCAACCAGCTGGTCCAGGTCCTTGGCATTAACAAAGTTGAGGAACCTTTGGGTAAGTGAGCTTGGGCATGAGTAATTTACCCAGTCAATGGATGAGTAGTTAAAGTCGCCCAAAACCATGGTGTTCAGATGTATCTTGATAGACTCAAGTAGATCCAAATAAGCAGAATGGGTGTCCTGATTCATGGACAGGGTCCTGTAGCTGGCAATGCCTTGACTTGGTGTCCTACCAACACTTAGTTGCACCTGAAGTGTCTTCAGGGAATCATACTTTTTAACCAGTCTGGAGGTGTATTTATCTTTAATGAATATTGATGCACCACCTCCTTTAATTTTCACACCTTCCATTCATGGTCTGAACAAGTGGTAGGAGGTGTAACCCAGTATGGCTGGGGTGCACTCCACAGCCTTGAACCAGGTCTCCATTACTGCACAAATGTCTGCGTCTTCTAAGGTGAGGCCAGCTTCCAGTGAGTGCATTTTCAAGTTGAGACTCCTGGTGTTTAGCAGCATAACCTTGGGGTTGTTTTTAGATGGAGTCTTTACATTGGGAATTTTGTCCTTGAGACACTGCCTAAAAAAGGCATAATGAGGGTGGCAAGAGCCTTAGCCAGTAGTTAAAATCCCAGAGATGACAGATGATGGCAATCTCTGGCAAAACATTGAGGTCTGTCGATCATGTCATCCCAGGCTGACAGATAGTTGATTTCCTTAGAATGACACCAGAAGCTAAGTCAATTATGGAACTCAGTCATTTTCTGTTTCTATTGAGGCATCATCTGAGGTGAAGGCAAAATTGCTGCTTAAGGCTAGGGAAATACCTGCCTCAGACACGTAGTCTGAGAGTTCAGACATGTCTCTCTTCATACAGTCCAGAGAGATATGTCTCAAGTCGTTCACACCAATATAGACTATGACAGAGTCATAATAGTACCTGTTGTTGAGAGATTTGAGTGCATGTGTGATATGGTGTATCCTGGCACCTGACAGCTGACTGCGACCTTTTCCTTATATAGCCTGATGAGAGGGAGACCAGTATGTCTCACAATGGAATCACCTATGACTAATATGCTTGATTTTGTGTATTGCCTTAAGGGTTTGACTGGTGAGACACTGGTGCATGAGCTATTATGTGTAATGTGTTCTGCAGAGGAAGTATTATGTGTGGCATGCTGCTTGTGTTTGTGTTTGCATTTGGGAGGTCTCTGCCATTTAGGTATGTTTCTGGTAAGGACCTCAACTTATGTAGGTATGCGTGATGTAGGTTTGGGTGGAGAAGGAGCTGAGGTGTGCATGCTGACAAAATGCTCATTGTCATATGCACTTACTAGTGTGTGACAGCGCATGAATTCAAGGTTCTTAATACAGTTGCATCTCTCACACGTTGTGTTTGAGTGACTAGGTGTAGAGGTTTGGGGACACTGTCCACACCTCCTCAACAGACACTGCTAATGCCATTAGCAATAGATTATAGCTTGTGTATATGTTACAACAGGCCATCGTTGGCAATGGCCTGACAGATGCTTAAATGCAAGATGTTATTACTTTTATGGTGTCTTTTTAAGGTAAAACAGTACCTGACAGTGTGGGATAACATGGTGGATTCAGTACTCTGCTTTGTCATTCATATTACACTTGCCTGAACCATAATCCTGTTATTAGGCAAGGTATGTGACAATGTACAGCTTCAGCAAAGTAAGGGTCATACTGCTACACCCTTGGGGTTCACAATCTCAAACACACTCTCTGTAGGCACTCTTTGCAGTGAAGATGTGGATGTCTGTGCATGTTCAGAAAATTTGTTCAGCTTTGCAGTAAGTACTTTGGCCTTGAATGCTACAATGCCTGTCAAACAACCAGCAAATGGATGTTGTGTAAAATAATGTGGGACTACACTTTTGTGTTGCCAGAACCTAAATGTACAGTATGACATACCTAGGGCATGTTGGTGGAACAAAAATATCTCCCAAAGGTGGCCACTCATCTGCAGTAGGCCTCACTTCCATGTCAAGCAGATCATCTCCATTATGCTGTTGAAGGACAGGCTACATGAATTGCTGTGAACTTGTTACCTAACATGGATCAGTGTGGATCTTGCTAGGCTAACCTTGGATATTTATGCCACCTGACATTGAGCATTATATTGTGATGCAGGAGCTATGCTCTTAATCACTGTCAGGTCAGTACCCTTGTCAAATCCTATGAGCCTCAGAACTCAAAGCATAATACATGCAAAACTGAACCGATTGGTCTGGTTGGTATTCAAGGCATCTGCCTGGAAAAGGCTATAACAATCCTACAGCCCAGCCCTTTGCATCATCTGGGACAAGTGTGTGGATCAACAAGCAGGCTGTGGCCTGCTTCTTATCTTGGGATTGGTGCTAACATTTTGCTTCTGGTGAGAGGAAAAGAAAAGGAGCATTGTATCCCAGCAGAGTGTGGCCGTGGTGAGACCAGCAGTTGTAATAGCCAGGCAGTAGCCATTCATGTGACTCCCCTCTTTTCAGCATTCTTTACAAGTTAAGTCTTTGTTTTCAGTAAGTACTGCTTGATTTCTTTCTAACTTCAGAATAACTGCCTAAATACTCCATCCTTAACTTTTCAGGGTGTACGTATTAGGTTCCCCTCCAGTGTTTGGCAGTGCTCTGTATGGACTCAGACACGTTGAGTGACATTTTTCCTGGGAAAGCATGATGGATTTACTCCAATACTGAGTTGCACACAGGACAACTAGCCTGCAGTGGCAAGCACTATCTCCATAGTTGCAAAACAGATACTCGTGACATTGACAGGAGTGACGTGCTGACTGAGGTTTCTTTTTGGAGATAAACCCTTGGCTAGGCTTGTAAGGGCCCTAGAGCCATTAGTATAGTAATCTCCTATGATCCTATGACTGATATTCTCAATACAATTGTGTAATCAATAAAAAAGGATCTGTTGCTGTAGATATGAACTTTCCCACTGTGACCATTACCACTTTGTTGGATATGGGCATCCTGAGGCAATGTTAGAATTCACCTCTTGTTTACCAACAACCAGTTCATTCTTGAAAAAAACTGATATGGTATGTGAGACATGTATTTACACAATGTCACTGGAGGCAAAGCTCTCACGTGACAGTACTCCTAATGTCAATAAGATAGTCAGTAGTAAACATGCTCCACCCATCACGCACAATGCAAAGCAGACATGAGCTGAGGCACTGAAATGTAACCTTCATAAATCACAAAGACCTCATAGACAAAGTACAGATAACAAATACCCTCAACAGCCACAAATGCACTATGTAAAAACAACACACATATCAACACAGAGAGCTATATCTCATGGAGGCTCAACCTATAAACCCATAAGGCAATCCAACACACAGTCCAACATTCTAGTCATTAAAGACTCCATTGTGAGACACACTGATGTCCCACTCACAAGCTGAGTAAGGAGAAAGGCACAGTCAGTTGCTTATCGGGGCCTAGGATCCACCACATTATGCACATACTCATTTTACTGGACCACAAGTAACATAACTCAATATGTCAAAGATGCAACTATATTAACAGCCTGGAGTACATGGTCCCTTACACAACAGTCATGACAATGAGGATCTTGTCACCATGCACACCTCACCTCCCACTTCACCCAAACCCACATCACACATACCTACATATGCAGAGGTCCTAACCAGAAACATACATAAACACCAGAGACCTCCCAAAACACAAACATTAGCATGCTACACATAATACATCCACTGCAGAACACAACACACATAATTGTTCTTGCACCAGTGTCTCACCTGTCAAGCCCTTAAGGCAAAACACTAAAACAGCCCACATTAGTCATAGGTGATTCCATTGTGAGACACACAGATGTTCCTCTCACCAGGCTGGATAAAGAGAGGGTCACAGTCAGCTGCCTTTCAAGTGCCAGGATCTGCCATATCACACATGCACTTGCGTATCTAAAAAACAGGTACTGTTGTCACTCTGTCATAGACCATGTTGGTGTGAATGACTTGAGACATACTTCTCTGGACTATATGAAGAGAAACATGACTGAACTCTTGAACTATGTGTCTCAGACAGGTATTTCCTAGCCTTAAGCAGTATTTTACCTTTGCCTAGGATGATGCCTCAGTACAAACAGAAAATGATTGTCCTCAGTAATTACCTTAGTTTCTGGTGCCATTATAAGGGGATACATATCTGTCAGCCTGGGGTGATATGATCGACAAACATCCATGCTTTGCCAGAAATGGTCTTCATCTGTCTCCCCTGGGATTTCAGCAACTGCTCAAGGCTTTTGCCACCCCCATAGTGCCCTTTTTAAGCAGTGTCTCAAGGACAAAATTCCAGACATGAAAACTCCATATAAAAACAACCTCAGGGTTATGCTGCTAAATGCTAGGTTTCTTAACATGAAACTGCACTTACTGGAAGCAGTTCTCACCTTGGAAGACTTACACATTTGTGCAGTCACAGAGACCTGATTCATGGCTGTGGAGAGCACCCCAGCCATATCAGACTACAGCTCCTTCCGCACATTTAGACCACAATCTGAAGGTGTGAAAATGAAATGAGGTGGTGTATCAATATTCATTACAGTTAAATGCACCTCCTGATTGGTTAACAGTAGGATTCCCTGGAGATACTTCAGATGCAATTAACTGTTGGCAGGACACCTTTTCAAGTCATTGCCAGCTACAGGACCCCATCTGTGAATGAGAACAACCACTCTGGATATTTGGATCTACCTGAGTTTATCAAGATACATCCCAACACTCTGGGTTTGGGCAACTTTAACAACCCACCCATTGACTGGGTAAACTACTCATGCTGTAACTCACTTTCCCAAAGGTTCCTCAACTTTGTTAACTCCAATGCACTGGACCTGCTAGTTTACACCCCACAAGGGGTGCCAACATCCTGGATCTAGTGGTTACCACTATGGGGAGGGCACTCTAGAACCCCCACCATAAGGTTTTCCCAATTGAGGTCTGAGCACAAATCAGTCTCATTCGAAGTAACTATCACCCCCCCCCCCCCAGCAGCAAAGAAACTAAAACACTTCTCCAAAGCACATCATTAGCTATTATGGGATGGAATAAATAAGTGTACTACACCTCCTCCCTCAGATGGAACTGGCAACTATGCCAAGTTCTACACCAATGCTTTATGCAAACAACCGTTTAACTTCATTGACTCAGCCATATCTGCTAGGACCAAAATAAACTGCAAGGAAGAGCAAACCTGCCTGGTGCACAACTGCCATTAACAGCCTTTACAATAACAGGAAGAAATTGCTGTCTAAGAGTCAAAGGGAGGGAGCCCTCCTAAACTGGAAACACTCCCTACTCAGCTTAAACAAGTCAATATGACTTCTTGTGGAGTCCTAAAAAGCAAACTATGAATCCAAATTAGATTCCTCAACTAAGGACAACCATAAGGCATTCTTTAGTTACATCCATAACCTAAAAGGACAGGGCCAAATCTGTGCCCAACTGGGAGTTAATGATATCACATATACTCAGCCTGTGGACATAGCTAACCTGTTAGGTGACAGGTTCTGTGAAACCTCACTACTCTGTCCCCACCACATGTACCCCATGACATCCCTACCACCTGTCCCCTACCTTGTATCTCTAAACAGTAAGTCATAAATGCCATCTCTAAGGCCAAAAACACAGCATCTGTGTGACTTGATAACAACCCAGACTGCATCCTACATGTGCTCCAACAGGAATTACCAACACCATTGGGTACTCTTTTCCATCATAGTCTAAGCACTAGGCTCATCACAAATGAATGACAAATGGCCACCATTATTCCTTTGCACAAAGGTGGTGCTTCCATTGACCCTAAGAACTATAGACCTATTAGCCTGGCTAGCCTTATCTGCAAGGCCATGGAGCAAATCGTCATGGACCTTATCAACAAAGATATAGGTAATATCCAAACACTTGGCTCTACTCAGTTTTGATTTGTCAAAGGGAGATGATGCCTCTGAAACATTGTGGACTTCTTCAAGACAGTCACCAAGGCCCTGGACAAGGGGAAATTTGTGAATACAGCCTACCTAGACTTAGCCAAGGTGTTTGATATTATTCCCTCAATCAGGCATCATTGACAAACTCACAAAGCTAGGTATCAATCCTTATATTGTTTGTTGGGTTGCTAACTGGCTCACTAATAGAATCCCTAAAGTCAAAATAAGGAATCCACCTCCAACAGCAGACCTGTAACTAATGGTGTTCCACATGGATATGTCCTGGCACCTCTACAGTTTGGAATCTAGTTCTCCCAAATACATAAAAACTAAAGGTCTGTGGCTGGAAAAGTTTGCTGATGACTGCAAACTGGGAGCAGTCATAGATTCTCCAAACAATGTCAATATCCTACAAGAGGGTCTTACACACACAAATTATTGATGCCAAAGTCATGGCCTTAACCTCAATGCAAAAAAAAGTATTATCATCCCTCTCAGCACATGCAATGTTCCTGCTAACTACCACATCAATAACAAAACCCTAAGTATGTACTCACTGGTGAGAGACCTGAGCACACCGGTTGAAAGTAACCTTAACTTTGATCACCATGTTTCCACAGTGATAAAATGGGCATTCTATATTGCTCATCTCATAAGTAAGGCCATTGCATCCAGATAATAAAATAAGTTATAATCTGTCTGCACTCTCCCCTCTTCAGGCCATTAATGGAATAGAATGCCCCTTTTAGTATGTACCCTTACAAGCACCTGCAGCAATTGGAGAAACCACAAATGTTCTTCATTAGGATAATTCAAGGTCTTCAACATCTGTACTATGTGGATCATCTGAAATCATTGTCACTTTATTCTCTTTCATAAAGACTACTCAGAGGTGATCTCTGCCTTGCATATAAGGCAATATTTGACTAGACTTTATTGGAAATGCTGCATATCTGCAAAACAAATGGTACATGGGTTACTCACTCTAACAACCTTAACCTGGTATGTGATAGTAATAGAACATGCTGTAGGGTCATATTTGTCTCCCAGAGGTAACCACACCTTTAGAATGGACTCCAACTTCATGTCAAACAGAGCATCTCATTGGCCCTCTTCAAATGCAATGTGGACAATTGGATGCGTAACCATAAATTCACCTCAGGGTTCCATCTGTCTCTCTCTTGGACCAAGGCAATCGTTGCTGATCATGGAAATAAGGATAGAACTTGGCTAAGCTTGTAACGGCACTAGGTCCATTAGCCTAGTTACTTCCTATGATCCTATGATATGACTCAGTCATAGTCCATGTGAGAGTACATGACCTGTGACGTACCACCCTAGACTATACTTAGAGATACTTATTTAAGCTCTCAGAAGACATTTGTGCAGTCACTGACACATGACATAAGAGAACACCAACAGTGCAAGATTATTATACCTTCCACAGATTTAGACCAGCTACTTCACTGGCAGGGACTAAAGGTGGAGGTGTCGCTATGTACATGAAAAATAAATATACTTCAAGGCTGGTCAAACAGGACAATGCACTTCAGCTGCTCCAGGTTCAAATCACAATAGGCAAAATCCAATACTACAGGCCCCCATCTATGACCCAGGAAACCCATAACATATATGTAAACTTATTAAAAACACTAACCATCCAACCCAATACCATACTCATGAGTGACTTTCATCATCACCCTATTAACTGGGAATCCTATATGACAACAAACATACAGGCACAGAGATTCCTGGATTTTGTAAACACAAACTCCCTGTAACAGGTAGCCAATACACCAACCAGGGGTGCAACTATACTGGATCTGGTCCTCACCAATATGGGAGAGTGCTGCAAATCTCCTACTATAATATCTTCCCTGGTAAAGTTCGAAAACAAATTGGTCTCCTTTAAGTAAAAATAAAACATGGATCCCCAGCTAAATATGGAGTATTCAGGAAATACATAAAGGCTAACCTCCAGCTATTAGGTGGTAATCTGTCCAAATCTGAAGCCCCCATAAACACTGAGAACATTGTGGCCTATGCAGAAGTGTTCACAGAACCCTGTGCAAGCATGTTAATATCTGCAGAGAGGCAGCCATATACACCCGTGAGAAGTACAGAACTAACTCAAAATAAAGCCACCCTGGTGGAATCACAGAATCAATAGGCTGTATAACAGAAGGAAGAAACTCATGGCAAAACTTAGGAGGTGCAGCACACAGCAGGATAAAAACACTCTCACTGAAGTAAAGAAACAAATCAGAGGACAAATGAAGTCGACCAAAGCCAGATTTGAGGTAAGTTCGGGCTCCCAGGACAAGGACATCCACAAAGCATACTTTAGTTATGTCTGCAACCTCAAAGGCAAGACACAATTGTGTGCACATTCCAATGTAAATGGGATAACCTATAATGAGGCAGAAGATATAGCAAACCTCCTGGCTGATAAAACTGATACCTCTCTCTCCCTCTCAACCTTTCCCAGGAAATACCATCACATATAAGTACCCCTACTATCACTAGGGAACAGGTCCTTAATCATCTCTCTACGACCAAGTACACTGCATCAATGAGCCCAGACAATATCCCAGCATGCCTTCTAAATAGTATGACACATGACCTTTCAGGGCCTCTGGAATTACTATTTCACTGTAGCCACCAAACAGGCTCCGTGCCTCATGAATGGAGAACAGAAACAGTCATCCCTCTGCACAAAGGTGGGCCATCTACAGACCTTGGAGACTACAGACCCAGAAGTCTCACTAGTCTGTTATGTAAAGTCATGAAAAGAATTATCATGGAAGTGATCATCATAGATGCAGTACACCTCCAGACATTGGACCAAACCCAGTGTGGTTTTGTCAAGGGCAGAGCATGCTTATTCAACTTTGTTGGACCTATTTGAGAAGGTAACCAAAGAAATAGGTGATGGAAAAATGGTTCACACTGCCTACCATGGCCTGAAAAAGCATGTGACTCTATGCCCTCATCAGGCATTGTTGACATACTCAATAGGTTGGTTACAAACTGGTATGTCAGGTGGTGGATAACCAAGTGGCTCACAGACAGGACCCAGGAAGTTAGCATTGCGGAGTCCACCTCTACAAACAGGCCAATCACATGTGGACTCCTTCATGGATCATTCCTTGGACAGCTCCTTTTAGGTGTTTACTTCTCTGAAGTCAAGATCACTGTCAGTGGTGTCTGGCTGACTAAATAGCAGATGATTGCAAATTAGGAGCTGTATTGAATCCCACACTGACACAAATGTTCTCCAGGAGAGGCTGACACAGACATAGAACTGGTGTCAGAGCCATAGACTAACACTAAATGCGAAGACATGCACAATGCTATGCTTTGGTAAGTCATCCACCCCTGGTTACTATCATATTGACCGGACACCTCTAAAATCTGACCCAGTAGTCAGGGACCTAGGGACACACATAGATAGTAATCTAGCCTTTGACTGTCATGTGTCTACAATACTGGGGAAATCATTCTATGTTGTGCAACTTATAAACAAAGGTATGGCATGTAAATCAAGGAAGGCATTGTTCCACTGTATTTGGCATTCATCAAACCTACCATTGAGTGCAATGCCACCTTTGGTATGTACCTAACCAGGCATATCTGACAATTGCAACATCCACAGAGGTTCCTCTCTAAACCAGTACAAGGTGTATGTAAAATATCCTATGAAGACCGTGTCAAGGCCCAATCCTTGTATTCTGTGTCCTACAGGTTTTGGAGGAGAGATGTATGCCTGCCATACTGAGCATTGTCAGTCCCACTGTGGACCTCCTGCATATCCACAAAACAACTATCACCAAAATTACCCATTCTACAGACCTACACCCTACCTGTGTATAAATAGGATGTGCTGGAGACAGGTATGTATCCCAAAGACTGTACCCTATATGGAACAGGCTCCCCTTCCTTGTGAAGCAGAGTTCTGCCCTAACGTGGATCAAGTGCAAGTTATACAATTGGATGGGAAACAGGTCAGTCATCCCTGATTTGGAACTTATGTCTCTAATAGACACAGGGAAACTGTAAATGGTCCACCTCCCAGGCCCCTGCTTGTAAATTTTTTATCTTGCAAACCCCAGCTTACACTTATCAAGGGTATCAGACCTTTTTCAGGGATGTGGAATGCATGGCTAGGCTTAAAGAAGCCTTGTGTTCATTAGCCTAGTAAGCACCTATGAACCTATGAGCCCATGAACCTATACTGTATTACCTTTCTGATGACAGTTGTCTTCTGTGCTGGCATTCAGTCCTGTGCTCTGACATTGATAGGTTGTTTGTAGATGTGTACCCACAGGTGTGCACTACACAATCCTGAAAGTGAAACGTAAACATTTCCATGAGACACATTTCATTTTGTGACTCCCAGGCTGTACAACATCCATTGTAACGTACACAAATTATTATACTATCCACAGTCTAAATGTCAGGGTACATTATCTGTAAGTGACCAGTATAAGTAGCATGTCAAAAGCACCAATGGATGATGGAAAGTCATACTAATGTATATAGTCACCCTGTGCATCAGACACATAGCTTTATTTCCCTGTATCCATGAGAAAGATGATAGGGATGTGGCACATATCATCATTTGCACAGGGTGTTGTGTGGGGATGCAGAAGGGCAAGGATCACCCAATAAGTTGGCAAGCATGTGTGTGAGTCAGGAAGGGAAGCAAGCAAGCAAGATGGACCATGGAAATGTTGCGTATGTGTCAGTACGTGCCCTCAATGAGACAGTGATATGTGAGTGTCTGCATGAACACAGCCAAGCTCAGTGCTAGCCCTATATGTCTGTATGTTGGACAGCTGTGAGCCAAGCATGGTGGAGCTGACAGTTCATCGTCTCCACCCCCAAACATGAGAACTTACTCTGCCAGGAGTTGCACTGGCACCTCCACTCCCAAGGTCAGATGCTGTGTTACTACCTAAGGGTGACTATTGCCTGCTGGGAACATGTCCCCTACAGGAACACCCAGGACCATGAGCTCATGGCCTGCTACAGACAGCAAACTTCCCTCTGGAGCTCTGGATGTACTGCCACTATGGGAGCATGATTGTGCATGGCCACATTGCCTCTCAGCAGATGTAGTTGCTGACCTACACCCACGATTTTCAACTCCAGTCAGATGTTCCATCACAGACAACATGTGATCCAAGATAGATAGTGTGCAGTCAGTCTCAGACCTACCTCTTTCCACCATGTCAGTCAACCATTCCAGGGTATCAGCAACACAGTGAAGCAGTCACAGATGTCAGACTGTGCTGCATCCATAATCCTGAGCATTCATCAGGAGTTCCTTTCTGAATGCTCCATGACAGCCCTGAACATATGCTAAGTGATACATGATGAGACATCTGCGACAGGTGGTGGAGGGACAGCAGACCCCATATTAGTACCCCTATCAATCCACCTGTGTGGAACCTCGGCAACTGTTTGGCTATGGCCAGTGTCAGCAGTCACTGAAGACACAGTAGCCACACTTCCCTGTTCAATGTCCCCACCCTCTGACTGTCCAATATCTGTGCCCTTAGGGGACTGGGTATGCGTAGGCATAATGGCTGTGTACAGTGATAATGAGAGTGGATGAAGGATGCCAACCACTGTGTCTGATTCAGCCTCTGCAATGCCCAGCTGTGACTCAATTTGGCTACCATTGTCATCAGATTCTGAAGAGACACTGACATCAGGTTGTAAAGGGGACAAAGACCAACCTCCCTGGCTATGTGTGATAAAAAGGAAAAAGCAATACATTAATACCTGCACTACTATACTCTGCAGTGCTATGGTGCAATATATGTTAAGCTGTATACACTGCTGTCACTATTACAGACTTGTATAGCCCCCAGCCTCACACAGTAGGACATGAGGACATTATTTTCTAACCCAAATCTGTAATTATTTGGAAATAATTATTCATTAAACAAGAATATTATGAGCAAAATATAAATTATATACACTGTTAACATTCTGCAATAATCTGCACAATTGACAGTTATGGCAATCTGTAATGTCCTGTCAATGCTATCAAATCAATCATTGTAGTCACATCTACAAGGCAGAGGTATGAGTCTAAACTCTGGACATTCAGAATATATCTGTACAGTTGGCAATCATGCAGACAGTACATCAATCCAGCCAGCAGGCCTGGGATGACACTTTAGTTGAATACATTGAACTATATCTGTATCTCTGACAAAACAGTTCTTTTCCTACCAGCAGCAGGAGCATGGCCTCTTCCAATTCCTGATGGTCCTGAGAAAATTGAGGGAGAAGTAATGGCAACAGCACCACGTGTTACAGTAAAACATGGGTAATATGTCCAAATATCTCACATTTACAGTAACTGCTATGTTAACAGGTATGTGGGTCACAATCTCTACATGAGCATCAAACTGCAGCTAACTTCCCCACCCATAAAACACCTGACATCTATGTAAAACTATATGCACCTTGACATGCTGAATGCAACAGTATTCTGATGCTGATCTAACTAAGCATACCTAGATGCTGCTCTTGAGATGAACGGGTGCTACCCATGTCTACAACATAATTGGCTGATGGATGCCTGGGAGCTGTCCTGTGTGGCAAGGTTTGCCAGGAATTCTTCTGTGGCTGCAAGAGGATGTTCTACTCTAGGCCCATAACCAGTGACATGATGATCCCTGGCTATGTCAGCTGCACATCTCTGTGCTGAATTTATCATATTTGTGGCATGGTGTCACACCTGCTCATAGGTATGATTCTGGTGACCCACAGCATTGATGTTATGCACCACTTCATCCCACAGGGCTGCATGCTCTGGCCTACTTGCCCTCGATCTGGACACCAGGATCTGGTAATGGTAGTGCAAAGCCTCAATGATGAGGTCATTTTCCACTTCAGTAAATGGTGCCCTGTGACGTGCATGCATAATGTTTTCTATAATACAAATAAATGAGAAGACATGTTAAGATCACATACCTAGGAGTACACTGTGTTGAGATACAGCAATAAAGAAAGGATATCAATATTTACCACTTGATTACACATCTCATACATAACAGTGTGCTAAATATACAAAGGGTGTGGACACAACTAGGATAGTAGCAATAGTGACCTATTCCTGTTTGTGCAATGACAGACACTCACATATGATCACACACCCAACACAGGAGTCCATTGTAGTGTGCCCCATAGCAGGACCCCCCCCCATATAATATGTATAAACAACAATGCCAACAAAATAGCAGTGTGCTATTACAACTGCTATCAAAGGAAGTAGCAAGGAGACCTGTGTATCTAGTTAACACACAGCATTATACCCTCGCTATACTCTACGTTCTCTGTAAGTGTAACATGGCTGTAGATCAATGCCATGTCATCAGTACAGTTCTTACAAAAGCTTACTGATATAATTCCCATTCTCCCTAAGTATATTCAAACATGTGCACCATGTTGGAAACAAAATGGATGCATACCTGATGGAGTACAGTACTCCTCTGTTGAAAGATACCACTATACAAGTGATGTGTCAATGAGTTAGACATATGAAGCAACTCTCATACACACTTGTTTCCATAGTTAGAAGTTTGCTTTCTTAAGATCGTTTTCATTAGTAGGTGATTGCCTCTCAACCAATCTGTGGTTCAGAAATGCTACATGCAGCCTACACAGCTGATTTTCAGTATAATCAGCCAATCTCATGCAACTACTCAACAACATATAAGCACTCAAGGTACATTCCATTCCCTTTTCTCATACATTGAGGTGGACATTAGTAGGGTAAAGATACATCAGCATAGAGAGAATATTTGTAGTAGCTACTTTTTACATACAGTAAATAACAAAAAATAACCACAAAACTGGAGCCAGTCCAATGTATTTTAATGTAACGCTTTCGTCTTGACAATGCAAAAGACTTAAATCAGATTATGTTGAAGTCTTTTGCATTGTCAAGACAAAAGTGCTAAATTAAATACGTTGGAGTGGTTCCAGTTTTGTGGTTATTCTTTATTTACTGGTTGGTATGTTTCATTTGTATTCTGTTTTTATATACAGATGTGAGTGCTACAGGCTGAAACTGATGCTACTGCTGCAGGCAATGGGCATAGACAAAGAGGCTGAAGACTGCATGTCAACAACACTTGAGTAACTGTGGGACCTGTGGCAGCCTTGATGATCAGCCAGAGCCAGATTGAGGAAACTCACCCCACTGGAAATTAAGGTATGTGTTTAAGGTAAGTATGTTAGCCAAAGGTATCACTGAAAGACTAAAAGGCAACATGCTTGGAGTGTCCTAGAACAAGGTAGGGGGTACATTAACCATTATGTCAACCATTTGGACAACTGCCAAGTCATGTGTTATGTTATGGTAGTGATCTGGTATGTGTGTGCTGGCAGCCCTTGCTTCTAGCATGACATCCCTATATGTATGTTACTTGTGCAGCTGTGTTTGTCTGTAATATCACTAGCAAATCATTATGGACTGCAGTCTGATATTACTGGGATGCATTTGAATTACATACTTCAAAATCCTCTGGGAATTTTTGCTAATACATAACCTGACATTCTATGCACTTTCTAGGGTCTATATCACTTCGATGAAATGGCAGAAGTTCGAACACCATATGTTCGAACTTCTAACCTCGAAGTGCAAAACCATCGAAGGCTTAGAACAGTGATTTTTTTCTCAGGAAAAACAAATTGTTGTTCCAAGAAAATACACACACAACACAAGCACACCAAAAAAAACAGTAATCCACACACATACAGTTAAAATCCTACATCTAACCCTGCACTAAACTGTACATACACTACAATCTATCCACTTACCTTAACTGAAACCCTAACCCTAAGGTCTGTCACTATTGCACACTAGGTAGGGGGTACATTAACCATTATGTCAACCATTTGGACAACTGCCAAGTCATGTGTTATGTTATGGTAGTGATCTGGTATGTGTGTGCTGGCAACCCTTGCTTCTAGCATGACATCCCTATATGTACGTTACTTGTGCAGCTGTGTTTGTCTGTAATATCACTAGCAAATCATTATAGACTGCAGTCTGATATTACTGGGCCGCATTTGAATTACATACTTCAAAATCCTCTGGGAATTTTTGCTAATACATAACCTGACATTCTATGCACTTTCTAGGGTCTATATCACTTCGATGAAATGGCAGAAGTTCGAACACCATATGTTCGAACTTCTAACCTCGAAGTGCAAAACCATCAAAGGCTTAGAACAGTGATTTTTTTCTCTGGAAAAACAAATTGCTGTTCCAAGAAAACACACACACAACACAAGGACACCAAAAAAACAGTAATCCACACACATACACTTAAAATCCTACATCTATCCCTGCACTAAACTGTACATACACTACAATCTATCCACTTACCTTAACCGAAACCCTACCCTAAGGCCCGTCACTATTGCACACTCACCTGACCCTAACCCTAACTCACCTATTCTGCCCTAACCCTAAAGTCTGTCATTATCGCATGCCCATCTCACCCATGCCCTTACCCTAACTCACCTAACCCATGCCCTAACCCTAACGTCTGCACAATTGCACACTTTCCTGAATCTGACCCGTAAGTTTCCACCACCCTGCTGAAAATAGCGAAGCCACAGAAATGGCCAACCAAATTCTTTCCCTAGGAAGAAATTTGGTGTTCTGCAGCTTCGCTAATTTTGACGTTCACTGTTTTGGGTTCGATATTACAACATTCAATGTTTTCAAACTTCGATGTTTAATGTAGACCCTACTTTCTAGGGTTGTAATAGGAATAGTTGATATATGGTCCTTTCTGTAGGCCTTTGACTTCCATTATTTAGACGTAGACATTCCATCTGTACTGCTTTGGGTGGATAAACAGGTGATGAGACAGTCATACATATCACAATTATTAATGGTGATGTAGACATACATGTATTTTAAATGCTAGACACAGCTGTATTTGAACCCAGGACCATGTGGACCAAAAATTAATATTTTCAAAGTATTTAACAGATTGAGCTATGGAGTCACTGATGTTGCAGCTGTGTTTTTACATGTTGTGCATATAATTGCACACTTACCTGCTGTTACATACCTCACTTACATCTATTAGTGAGGCTTTATAGTGATTTCTCTACCAGAGTCCCAGTTAAGTTCTTATTTTCCATTAATCTTTTAGCAGAATTGATGTGCAATATGGCACGATGTGCAGCATTAGGTAAACACACTTAATGACGAGAAAATGGCAATTACTATGTTTGGCTTAAACACCTGTGCTAATTAACTGGCTGTGTGGCTTGGTGAGTTCATGCACTGCTTCCCAAGTAAAATGGTACTGGGTTCAAAATAGGGTGTAAGTGTACTTTCTGAATGTGATTATTGTGCTTTCAAATACGTGTAGCAATATATTACCATTTAGCATAGCTTACCAAACCTGCAGATAGAGCAGCATCACGCAATAATTCTTTAAAGAAAAGTGGTGAAATGGTGTGCAAATAGGTGGGAAACATAGTGAAAGGCAGGTAGGAATGTGCAGGAAGGGTGTAGGAAAAACATAGCTATCTATTTCTTCAACAGCAGCAATTGTGCACTTGCAAAGATTTTTAGCTGAATTTGGACTGTCACCCCTCAGACAGAGGGGTAACAACAACATAAATGCTTTATCAAGCCAATTGGATGAAATTAAGTGTGTCCAGTGGACATGTATACAAAATGGAGAGCCATATATGGGACAATTTATTTTTTGGGATAGGTGCCTTTTTTTTTTTAAGGAGAGAATGAAATGTTCAGGAAGGGACATAGATACAGCAGACAGGGTTGGTGTGTGACACAAGTGGGGGTGAACACCTTGGTTGGGGAGTGTGTTGGGGATCCCAGACTCATGGATGTCAGACATGGTGGACGTGTGGACTGTCAACACTGCACCTTCACTGCTCCTGTGGAGGCAGTGGTTGATGCCTGTGCATGGGGAGTGACTGCCTCACTAGGATGAACAGCATGCTCTCCATCCAGCATAGGCATGCACCAACAGTCTGATGCACAAGTCTACACACCATGCCTGGCATTTGATCATGGGTGACAAACACATCCTCTCTACCTACACTTCCAGAAGTGGGCACACTCCCAGCCTATGGGGTGGAACTACCTGATGGAGCAGGTAGTTCAGGGGCAGTAGAGGGGGTGCCACCAGGCTGTGGCCCAAATGTGCTGGACCCCATTGCCTTGGTAGGTGGATCACTGGGAACTGGCCTACCTTGTTGCCCTGTGATAAATAAAATAGAAACTTAAAGGAAAAATTAACATAACCTAAACAAAAGTAATTAATAACATAAGAGAAAACAATAATAAGTAATGGAAACAAATTAAAAATAATATTATGTGGAACACAATAAATAATGTAAATGAAAGTGTTTTTTAATGGCAAAGCAATATTAAATTATACAAAAGGCCAACATACGATGTAATAACAAATAATATGATAATAGTGAATGATAATAGTAAATATATTAATTAAATAAATAAGAGAAGAGAAGGGGTGGGGTGAGATAAAAAAGAAGAAGATTAGTAACTTCACAGATAATATAACTAAACATACTGCAACTACATACTTTTGGATATGTTAGATTTCACTTGTGAGACTACTGACTGCTATGGTGTTTATGATTTGGAATACTACCTTGTTCCTTACACATACATTGTAGTTCAGAACATATTGCATCCAGCAGTCATTCAGTGTTGCTTATATTGTATATACGATGTTCCACGTACATACCTCTCAAGCTTTTAGCATGGGACATCATGGGCCAAGCCATACATAATAGTGGTACAAAGGCACAACAACAGGGAACATTCATACACAGCATGGCCTTGCAATAGTAGCAAGGGGTTCTGTTAACAGATTTGCCATTAAATTGTATTTGGAGTGATGTCACATATCTGCAAATCAGAGGACTGACATTTTTTCTGACATTGATCCTCAGTAATGTGACAGAGACTGGCCAGTAAATCAAAATCATATACCAAACAGACCAGACATATGAGGCAATATTCAGTACATCCTGCAAAAATCGTGACAGTTGAGGGCTATGTCCATGTACACTGAATACACTTGACAGCTGGACAGTCATGGCACAGGTCTATGGGTGTGCACTTTACATGCAAGCATCGTTATGTGTTCTTGATGAAATACTAACACAGTACTGAAAACTGCACAATTTCTCAGTTGGCTGGTGTGGGACTAGATCCAACAAGCAGTAACTAAAGGAATATGAAATTTTTATTTGAATAAAAAAATTATCAGCGCACTGTCTCCTTTTATACTTTATTGATTCATGTTGCTTCAAATCTTGTATTTACACACAAGGCTAGCTGTCTATGACTTCTTTTAACTTACATGTTTACCCTATTCATCTATTGACTGCAATCTACAGCATATTCCAGACAATGAGCAGACCACAACATTGACTCTTAATCTAGGTATTCCACAACATTTATTGATGAAATGCTAAAACAGTATTGAAAACTGCTCAGTTTCTCAGTGGACTGGTGAGGGATTAGAACTCTCAAGCAGTGACTACAGTAATACTGGACATTTTATTTGAAAAAATAAATGATCAGAGCACCATCTCCTTTTACACTTTATTGGCTCATGTTGTTTCACATCTTGCATGTACACACATAGGTTGCTGTTTAGGACTTCTGTTAACTTACATGCTTCCCCTACTCAGTTGTTGAATGCAATTTACTGCCCGTTTTAGGCAATGAGTAGAACACAGCATTGACCCTTAATCTGGGTATTCCACAACATTAACTAATGGTTGGAAGGTATGCTACACAGTACTGCACACTCACTTATTGACCCTTAATCCGGGTATTCCACAACATTAACTAAGGGTTGGAAGGTATGCTACACAGTACTGCACACTCACTTATTGACCCTTAATATGGGTATTCCACAACATTAACTAATGGTTGGAAGGTATGCTACACAATACTGAACACGTACTTATTGACCCTTAATCTGGGTATTCCACAACATTAACTAATGGTTGGAAGGTATGCTACACAGTACTGCACACTCACTTATTGACCCTTAATCTGGGTATTCCACAACATTAACTAATGGTTGGAAGGTATGCTACACAGTACTGCACACTTACTTATTGACCCTTAATCTGGGTATTCCACAACATTAACTAATGGTTGGAAGGTATGCTACACAGTACTGCACACTCACTTATTGACCCTTAATCTGGGTATTCCACAACATTAACTAATGGTTGGAAGGTATGCTACACAGTACTGCACACTTACTTATTGACCCTTAATCTGGGTATTCCACAACATTAACTAATGGTTGGAAGGTATGCTACACAGTACTGCACACTTACTTATTGACCCTTAATCTGGGTATTCCACAACATTAACTAATGGTTGGAAGGTATGCTACACAGTACTGCACACTCACTTATTGACCCTTAATCTGGGTATTCCACAACATTAACTAATGGTTGGAAGGTATGCTACACAGTACTGCACACTCACTTATTGACCCTTAATCTGGGTATTCCACAACATTAACTAATGGTTGGAAGGTATGCTACACAGTACTGCACACTTACTTATTGACCCTTAATCTGGGTATTCCACAACATTAACTAATGGTTGGAAGGTGTGCTACACAGTACTGCACACTCACTTATTGACCCTTAATCTGGGTATTCCACAACATTAACTAATGGTTGGAAGGTATGCTACACAGTACTGCACACTCACTTATTGACCCTTAATCTGGGTATTCCACAACATTAACTAAGGGTTGGAAGGTATGCTACACAGTACTGCACACTCACTTATTGACCCTTAATCTGGGTATTCCACAACATTAACTAATGGTTGGAAGGTATGCTACACAATACTGAACACGTACTTATTGACACTTAATCTGGGTATTCCACAACATTAACTAATGGTTGGAAGGTATGCTACACAGTACTGCACACTCACTTATTGACCCTTAATCTGGGTATTCCACAACATTAACTAATGGTTGGAAGGTATGCTACACAGTACTGCACACTTACTTATTGACCCTTAATCTGGGTATTCCACAACATTAACTAATGGTTGGAAGGTATGCTACACAGTACTGCACACTCACTTATTGACCCTTAATCTGGGTATTCCACAACATTAACTAATGGTTGGAAGGTATGCTACACAGTACTGCACACTTACTTATTGACCCTTAATCTGGGTATTCCACAACATTAACTAATGGTTGGAAGGTATGCTACACAGTACTGCACACTTACTTATTGACCCTTAATCTGGGTATTCCACAACATTAACTAATGGTTGGAAGGTATGCTATACAGTACTGCACACTCACTTATTGACCCTTAATCTGGGTATTCCACAACATTAACTAATGGTTGGAAGGTATGCTACACAGTACTGCACACTCACTTATTGACCCTTAATCTGGGTATTCCACAACATTAACTAATGGTTGGAAGGTATGTTACACAGTACTGCACACTTACTTATTGACCCTTAATCTGGGTATTCCACAACATTAACTAATGGTTGGAAGGTATGCTACACAGTACTGCACACTCACTTATTGACCCTTAATCTGGGTATTCCACAACATTAACTAATGGTTGGAAGGTATGCTACACAGTACTGCACACTTACTTATTGACCCTTAATCTGGGTATTCCACAACATTAACTAATGGTTGGAAGGTATGCTACACAGTACTGCACACTCACTTATTGACCCTTAATCTGGGTATTCCACAACATTAACTAATGGTTGGAAGGTATGCTACACAGTACTGCACACTTACTTATTGACCCTTAATCTGGGTATTCCACAACATTAACTAATGGTTGGAAGGTATGCTACACAGTACTGCACACTTACTTATTGACCCTTAATCTGGGTATTCCACCACATTAACTAATGGTTGGAAGGTATGCTACACAGTACTGCACACTCACTTATTGACCCTTAATCTGGGTATTCCACAACATTAACTAATGGTTGGAAGGTATGCTACACAGTACTGCACACTCACTTGCTTTAACTTGCTTTTCCAGTTCGGATATGCACTAACACTTTAATGAAAGTTTATGCTGTCCCAGGAATATTTTACATGAGTGTTAAGACTGTGATATCTGTATTTACTTTATTTTATTATTAAGTTATGCATTCATTTATTACTTTATTGATTTTCTTACATACCAAGTGCTTGCCTCATCCTGGGCAAAGGCCTTGCATGGGACCATATGTTGCAAGCCCTCTCTTCTGCAGCTGTGATAAGAGAAAGAAACCATTATGCATACCAGTTTTGCACATATTAAGCTTCTATATTTATAAATTACTAGAAAACATACTTACATGTCTATGGCGTGTTCCGTGCCCATGCCCCTTGGATCCAGTGATCCAAGGTTTCCCTCTTCCTTCGATAGAAGTCATCATAATGGTAACAACACTCCTCACCAGTGCGGGGGATACCAGTTGCACTGGTCAGATCCCTGGCCAAATTATCCCAGTCCTCAGACTTACATTCTGATCCCTGATAGTTGGCCTGCAGCAGCTCTACCAGGAGTCCAGTGAAAACCCTAGACTCCTGCACACCCCATTGTTGCGCCCTAAAGTGCACAACTTCCCCTATGACAGCAGCCATGTCCACACTCAAGGTCAGGCTCCAAGGAATAATGTGGAAATTTCTGCCTATTGTCTATTTACTGGGCTGCATTCCCTCCATTGCTCGTCATACTGCAGCTTTCAAAAAATGTGCGTAGCATCGTGCAATCTCATACAAGCCATGTTTAAGCAAAGTGTAGCAATATGCAAACAGGAAAACACTGTTGTCCTTTTTTAAGTGATGCTTCACGTCATGCACCTTTTCTAAATTTAACAATTATTGAATTTAAAGTGAACCAATGTTTCAGTCACTTGACACAGTTTCACAGCAGTATATGTAAAAGGTATTACTGCCCAGGAATCGAACCCAGGACCTACTACAATGTAGGTCATGACTCAGCATGTCTAGCAACTGCGATAGTGAAGGAAACTCATATATCTTCAAATATGCTGTGAAAGTGCATGTAAGCTTAACTACAACATTAGAATGCATCTGGTTTCTACTTTTTAGCAGTCTAGCATATGTCTTTTATATACATGTGCTACTCTAAGCATAGTTTACTAACACAGCACATCACACAAACAAGCACATAAAAATAAAGAAAATAGAAACTGAATGCATCCAGTTTCAATTTTTACATGTCAGGCACGTGCCTGATGTATGGTTGCACAGAGCTAAGCATAGCTAAATAATGAAGCACATTGCACAAACAAGCACATAAAGGTAAAAAAATAAATAAATAAATCCAACTTAGTGAAATAAGCTGTTTTGTAGACCTTTTAGTCAAGGTTAATGGGCTGATAGGTAAGATATGTGGGTGTGCCATCAGTCTTACACCCAATATCCGTGTTGTTCTGATGCCCTCCATAAGGTATGCATCACAATATGCATGGTGCATGCCAAGGGAAGATTGTGGGTGTGTACACAGATGCATTCCATGTAGGCTCTACATGGAGCCTACAAGGACTTTATTGAATCCCCCCTTTTGTTTTAATTCAGAGAGACGAGAGAATTCCACCTTCATGGAATTAATGTATGATTTCTCCTATATACTGAAACAGGAAAAAAGCCCAGAAAAGTGTTGATCTTATAGACTAATTTATTTGTTAAATAATTACTGTAAGACATTACGTCAATTTTGGAGAGTAGACAAAGTCACAATTAATTATATGATGCATGGGGATCAAACTGGGTGTATATCTAATAGACAAGTTCAAGATAATGTGGAAAGAATTATAACAATCATTGAATATGTTAAAAATAATAATTCTAAATCAGCAATTATTAGCTTGGATACAGAAAAGACATATGATATGGCAGATTGGTACCTTCTTTTTAGAGCTCTATATTTCTATGGATTCCCGGATAATTCTACATTATTAAAAAGATTTATAATAGTTCTTAACCCATTGCAAAGATTGTTTCTTTTCTTTCTAAATATTTTAATATCAGTAAAGGTACTAAACAAGGATGCCCTTGCTTGCCACTAACTTTTGCTTTATCTATAGAACTGCTTGCAGTCTTTATTAGAAATAATAATTTGATAGAAGGTATTCAAATTAAAGGTAATAAACATTATGATTCAATGATTTGCTGATGATATTTTATTTGTTACTGAAAACATACAGAAATCTTTAGAAGTCATTTATAATTCAATTAAGTTATTTGCAAAAGTTTCAATGAAATTTTAATGATAATAAAATAGAAATGCTGGTAATCAGAATTTGAACAGAAAATTGTTAAAGAGATATAATATAACTTCTTCAAAGTCATTTATTAATATACTGGCATATTGCTAGACGGTATAAATGAGATTATTGAACTGTAATAATATTATAGCAAAAGTTAAAACATTAATTGATAAATAGAAAACTATTATTTTCTCTTCTCAATATACGTTAACACTTATACAAATTATTTTATTACCTATGATTCTTTATGTTATTCAGTCAATAGAATTAATTAATGGAAAAGTTAAAAAAAATAAGTTATATAAAAACTTTTTAATGTTATCCAGGTAAACCAATAATGACATTTATTGATCACATTAGACATTGGGATAAGAGGGTACAAAATTTTCCAATATAAAAACTTATGCTATAGCTTCCATCTTTAAAACAATCTTATATTGACTGAATAGTTCTTATGATACTGAGTGGAAATCTATTCATGTTGATATTTGTGATAATTTCAAATTTAAATGTATGAATACTTTCATTTTAGTTGACAATAATAAAATGTTATGGGTCTTAAAAATATTTTATTTCACAGTATAAATGAACTATTTATTATTACATTAATGTTATTTCAAAACTTTTAAGAATCATATTTATAAAACACTCTCATTAAAATGGCTGTTTTCTATATCTCTTATAGCTTATACATCTGAGTTCAAAGACAATAATACTTTTGATAGTATATTAGTATTGAAAAACAAGAAGTTAATATGTTAGTCATATTGCTTTAAATGAAGGGACTATTACAATGACTAGTAATTTGATGAGTAAATTTAATTTGCAAAATTCAAATAAAGAACCAATATTTAGGATAACATCTAAATTAATACAATATAAACAATTAACATTGGAAAATCAAAAAGTTAGATATCCTAATTTATGAAAATATTTTCTTTCCTTATTAGTAATAAAGGAGATATAAAGATCACTTTATCTAAACTATACAGGTATACATCTGAGTTGGAGAGCAAGGTTAATAATAAACATTGAGATTTTATTAGGGCATATAATTTAAATGAAACTGACATTGGGCCAGATTCACAAATGGCCAAATTCTGTGCAGGAACAGTATAACAGCTCCTGCATGCAATATGGCCACTGTGCAATGCAGGATAGGGCCATTTTCGCATGCGCAAGCGGCCCTATGCTGTTCCTGCATGGAATTCCATTCAGTATGCAAATCAACTCATTTGCTGGTGAAACCAATGCAAATGAGGTGATTTTGCAATCCAGCAAGCTGAACAGATTCCGTATAGGAACAGAGTCAGTGCAAAAATGTATTCGGCTAGTATCCGAATACATTTTTGCATCTGACAAAACAGAGGCATGACAGCTCATGAACAGCATGTATTATGTAGAACAGACAAGCCAATGGCCAAATATAAGGCCATTGGCATGAAAAACCACATAATTTTTTTTTTAAAATAAACCTTTTATTTTTTTTGGCCAATCTCGGCCATTTAAGTTAAGGGCAGCAAACACAGGGGTGCCAAAAATAAAAAAAAAAAACGGAAAACTGCCATTTAACAGAAATATCCATTCTGCCATTATAGGCAATGGTAGGCATAATGTAAACAAGACAAGGGAGCAATGGTTGCCTTGGGGAAAGGGTGTGCTTGGGAATTGTAACTATGTATCTGCAAACTTGGGTATGTAAATGAAGGGACCTATACTGAATCACAGATTTCTACCTAGTGGAAGCCTGCACCTAATTGTGCAGGTGCAGAAATAGGGAGCCGTGTAGGCAGAACAAGAGGGTGACTTCTGTAGGGGGTGTGTCATGCTTGGTGCAAACTTACTGGGGCCCTGTGGCCCATGTTTGTTCTTAGCTAAGCAGAGCTAATGAAGGGAGTGTGTCTCACATTGTTTAGCACTGTTTTCCCTGCTTAAACGGGTGTGTGTGACACGCACCAGGTTTTAAACAAAAAAAAAAAAAAAAAAAGAAAAACAAGAAATAGCAGCTCATTTCACATGTGAGCACTGGGTATGCACGGCACGCCTTGGGGCTTAAACAGGAATGCAATGGGAAGGGAAAACAGCAGTAGGAAGGCAATCAAGGAGAAGTAGCATAGCTGGCAGGTGAAATGTATCAGAATCAGCCAATTACACAGGCAGCAGCCCAGCCCAGCACAGTACTATAAACTATGCAAATCCCTTTCACTTTGTTTTTTCCCACAAACTCTATACCACCTGTGTACACAAACGGGGAAATTTTACCTGACAAAACTAACAAAATGATAGTGGCTGCTGTCGCTCTCATACATCAAAATTTGCAAGAGGCTGAAGGTGATGAGGGTGTGAATGCTGAAAACCATCCCACAATGAGGAGGAGGAGAAGAGTGTACAGACCCAGGGTAACCTACCAGAGCCTACATGAGCTGGAGATAGTGGAGCACTATAGGGTAGACAGGGACATTCTACAGCAAATTGTTGAGCTGTGTTGGCCCTGCCTCACACACAGAACCAACAGAGGGGAACCCATCCCAGTGGATACCATGGTATGTGTAGACCTATGAATACTAGCCACAGGTACCTTCCAAAATGCAACTGAGGATATCATGGGGATCTCACAGACATCAGCAATCAGGGTACTCTACCAGTTCCTGGATGCCATGTCAGCACATGCTGAAAAGCACATATATTTCCCTATCAGCCATGAGGCATTGACCAGCAATATGTGTCTCTTCCACCAAATAGCAGAATGCCCTGAAGTAGTGGGTGCTATAGACTGCATGCACATACACATCAAAGCACCACCCGGCGAGTGGGGTAGTGTCTATATAAACCACAAGGGCTTCCTCTCCAACTGCCACGTCATGTGCGATGTGTGTGCTGGCAGCCCTGGAAGCTACCATGACGCCCACATCTAGCATATGACCCAGCTGTAACAGTCATTTGCCAGTGGGCACATCCCATATGGCCACCTAGTGGGGGATGCTAGCTATGCACTGGACCTGTGCCTGATGACAACCCTCAGAATTGCACACACACCTGAACAAGACCTCCATAATGAGGCACACGCACAAACCAGAATCATAATAGAGCATGTGTTTGGGATCCTCAAGTCATAGTTCTGCTGCCTGGAAATATCCAGTGGAGCCTTGCAGTACTGTCCAGCTGCATGTACACAGATTTCATAATATGTGCCATGCTACACAATATGATCCTGCAGAAACAGCTGCAGCAGGAAAAGCATGAGGCAAGGCCACAAAGCCCCCCACCATTGCCAAGGCCAGCACAGGCACAGAGTGACACGGAGGAGGAACCACCTGAGCCTGCCCATATAGGCAGAAGGAGGCATGCCCAATATGCCCAGGCCTTGGCAAAGAGGCAACACATAGCACATACACTGACACGTTAGGGACACAGGGAATGACACCTCTCTCTGACTCACACATACAGTAAAAGGGATGCCAAACATGACACTACCTGTACTTTACCATGTATAGGGAGTGTACTATGTGCATCTGACATATTCAGCCCTCCAGCACTGCCCTCAGTACTGGCCCAGCCACAAGGTAAGTCACTCTTTCTATTAATTACTGAATGGAGTAGTATGTTCTGATAGTTGTATCTATGGTATGGATGTGAGCATGCAAGGGAATCCGGTGGCTGAATGGGATGGGAGCAGATAGTGGGCACCTATATGGGCAGCATGAAATCCATAACAAATACTGGTGTCAACACACTATGTAGTCCTAGACAATGTGACAAATCCCACTGCAGTACATGTGGTGGCCCAAATGTGTGTCCACAGAACACACACATGCATGTCAGTGAGGCTCACATACCCACCACCAGCCTCAGCCAGCAGGGCAGGTGTAGATGACCATAAAGAAAGGCTGGGTTAAGGCCTCCAACTGATGGCAATGGTAAATAGCCCCCCTCCAGACCTACACAGACAGACTGCACCAGGTCTGGCAGTTGTATGTTAGTTCGGAAGGGTAAGACATCTGAAACTGAAATATAGGTCAATAAAACCTAAGATCTGTACTCCACTGATATGTCTCCAGTCTGCATGATAGGTCAGAATGCAAAATGGTGTGGAAGCCAACAAAGTACCTGACATACCAGTACAGTCATAGCACAGTTTAAAGTTGTCAAGTGTGCCCCCTCCCCACAATCCTATGTAGAAATGTAGTAACATGTACGTGTGAGAAGTAGTATCAGTGGAGCACAGATTGCCTGAGCTGGTCCAATCTACAGGATAGATTGTTGCATGTGTACAATATGCAGGGGTCTGTGTGTTAGGTTGTTGTGTGTTCAATATTGTCTGAAAGTAGTCAGAATGTAGGCATGGAGGATTGTGTCTTGGTGGCCTATGGGCAGTACTGTGGTTGACAGGGCCATGTTCCAACAACTGCAGTGCCTAATGCAATGCTTATCAGCAATACCCATGTTAGCGGTCATCCATACTCACTGTCCAGATGTCAATATCTGTCACGATCTGAAAGATGGAAATGAATGTGGGCTCATACATACACACAGTACACATGTGGAAGTAACCTAGACAGAGTGCATAAAATGTAACTGTCAACTGCACACAACATTGGAATTGTACAGACAGGTTAGCAGCACATTAGTTGTCCATGTAGTATGGAATACTGATGTAGTCTAGCCGATCACTGGCAGACCACAAAAGGCACAGTTATGAAGTAATGAGAGACTGGCTATGTCCCTGCAGAAGGCAGCATAAGGGGAATGTCCCAGGCATATCTGTGAGTCAGCTGCAAGTTGCTTCCATATCACACATGCACTAAGCTCACCCCACCATCAGCCACAGGTGAATCACAGGTCATATCCTTGCTCTTGGTAATGAGTACAGTATGACCCCACTTCTGTATGGGAATACCCACAGAATGCAGCATGCTGAAGAGCTGTCCTATGCAGGTGTGTCCTTAGCTGTAAGAAGCACCCTGACTGCATCCAGACTAATTGATCAATATGGACAGGAACTATTGCCATTAACACCTTGCACACAAACCCTGTCACCTCAGGGGAATCTACTGGCCCACAGCCTGGGACTATAAGAGTGACAGAATGCAGTGGCCTGCTACAGATGGCCTGCATCACTACCAAATGGCCTACAGTCCTCTGTCAAAGGCTTGTGCCTCACCCGTAGTGCCAATGTATGGTATCTCATGAGATCACAACTAACAACCTAACAGTCAAAAGAACACAAATGCAAGGCCATGTTGACAAATCCCAGTAGCATGCTCCCATGTCTCTGCATGAACTGTGGACCAATCCATAAATACTTCTGGGATGAAGGGTCAACTAAAGGGATACTTCTCAGATATTGCTCGCATAATGTTAGGAAGAGGATAGAATAACAGAGTGGGGGGGTGTAGATGCATGAACGTCATGGAGTGTATGAAGTCTGAAACTCTGATGTGTGCCCATACTACCCCTGCCTGCAAATCCAGTAATGGGTGGCTCCAACTGCTCATAAACCGCAATGTGAAGGGGAACTGGCCAGATATATGAGCGCTGCCTCGAGGTAACCTAGGTGAATCTGTACAGCTGAGAGGTATAGCCACAGCAGGATATGGCCATTCTGTTAAGTTGATATATGTACAAGAAGGGGATCCTTAGACACCATAGTACCAAGGTGCTGTACCATTTACACAGGGCCATCAGCAAGTGTCTGTAGCTACCCCTCCACAATGGCAGGAGTGTGCAAGAATGTTTAGGCTGTGGACCACAATACTGGACTCAGCTTCATTTATCTGGTATTTCCCAGTAAATAACTGTGAGCAAATAATTATATCTGTCAGTAGTTGATGACATAATACATAACAGTGTAAAACAGTACATATGTCTGAATATCTCTGCTAACACCAACCATGTAACACAAGCAGCACAAACAGCAATAGTTACAGTATCCCCCTATCTGTCACCCATTGTGACTCCGTATTGTCAACCTGCATATATCCTGCATAAACAGGTTGCTAGCTGTATGTGTAGATCACCAAACCCTGGACTGGAGTACAACCCTACCTGGAATGGATTCACACACTCAATACAGAAGTTCATACTGCGCATGCTCCTACACTTAAAGAAATGAAGCCCATAAAGAAATGAAGCCCATATCTGACAACACAGAGGACTATACATATCTGTCATTCACAGATGTTGGTGCACACACACCAAATTGTACACCATTCATGCTTCACACACACATTGGATAGGAATACTCACACATATCCAAGGCCAACACACTATAATATGTCAAACATACACAAACAGAGATGTGGGGAAGAGAGAGACAGACAGTGACAGAGAGAATTCCATTATGAGGCCTGTCCCACACACTACACATCCAATTGGCCAATATCACATATGCTGATGTCAATCACTGTACACATTCCTTTTGGCAGCCCTCAGCCCTATAGTGTATGTGGTACTTGTGATAACTGTGTAAGACGAGAGTACAAATCAGGAATCATGTAGCATTTGTAAACTCAGTCACTTCAAATGTAAAGTTGTGTGTGACTGTGTGTGCGTGTGTGTTTCCAGAGGAATTATTTATGGTCTAGTTATGCACACTGCACTTCCCATTGCCCATGTTTGCACTCCTGATGATGTCATTCACCTTGAAATAAACCATCGGCCACATCTCAGCCCTATAAGCTCTGTGGCACTCGTGATAACTGCGTAATACTGTAGTATAGCAAGCTAGTTAGGTAGGAGTTCTAAACCTGGTCCTAGCAACTGTGATAATGTGTGTGTATGTGGAGATAAATGATTTTGAGGCCATTCACACCACTACACCTGCCATTGGCCTACTTTAGCATGCTGCTGATGTCAGTCACCTTGAAATAACCCTTTGGCCAAGTCTCAGCCCTTTAAGCTCTGTGGTGCTTGTGATAACTGCATAGTACAATAGTGTAGCAAACTAGTTAGGTAGGAGTTCTAATCCTGGTCCTGGCAACTGTGATAATGTGTGTGTTTGTGTGTGAGAGTGCATGTGTCTTTGTTGACACCTAATGTTGTGGTCATTCACACTTCCAACAATTCCCTCTTCCCTCCTTTAGCACTGCAGCTGATGTCACTCACCTTCAAAAATACCTTTGGACAGCTCTTTAACATATAAGCCATGTGGCACTTGCAATAACTGCATAATACCATAGTGTAGCAAACTAATTAGGTAGGAGTTCTAATCTGGGTTCTGGCAATTGTGATAATATGTGTGAGAGTGTGTGTTTCTTTGTTGACACCTGATTTTCTGGTCATTCAAATGTCCTACACTTCCCTCTCCCCTCCTTTAGCACTGCAGCTGATGTTACTCACCTTCAAAGATACCTGTGGACAGCTCTCCAACATATATGCTCCGTGGTGCCCGCAATGACTGTGTAACACTGTAGTACCAATACATAGCTAGGTAGTGGGTTGAAACACTGTACTGGCAAGTGAGTGTGTGTGTGTGTGTGTGTGTGTGTGTGTGTGTGTGTGTGTGTGTGTGTGTGTGTGTGTGTGTGTGTGTGTGTGTGTGTCAGCAGTATCCTGTGTGGGTGTTGGTGTGATTGTGTAAAAACAGGATCCATTTCAGGATGGGTTTTGCTACATTTTCATATTGAGGACCCATATGTCCCAATGTCACATTACAAGGCCAACAGTTGTCAAACACCATAGAGGTTGATGTAGACAATCCACAGCCATAAATGTATATATAGGCAACAATTATAATACCAAAAGATCTCTCTCCACCCACAGATCATACACAAACATGCTTGGCTCTTTCTCTCATCCTTTCTTTCTTTCCCTCTGTCTCTCTGTCTCTCTGTCTCTCTCTCTTGCTGTCTCCCCCTCTCTGGTAGATGTGGAAAAACGCATCTGTTTTGCATAGGCAGGAGCTTAACATTGGTAGGTAATGCTCATGATCAGCTGATGGCCTGTGCACAAATTGGAGACCTCCACATGCTAACTGCATGTGGAACAGCTGTGGTATCATTCATATAGCAAATTGCATGGAAACACACTTCTATAAGTAAGCACTGCAAGTGGGTGTTGACCCTTCTCCTTCACTGTGAGCAGGACTTCATGTGGGTGTGGGACAGTATCACAGAGGGTAGTTAGAAATATCTCTTACAACACACACTTTGGAGACAGGCCAACAAACTGGAGGGGGATATTCAGACATGGGGACAGAATGTAATTATTGCTGTCCTACATTTGAAGTAATGTTGGTTTAACATGGTTTGTGTGGATATGGCTGTTCTGCATGATTTAAAGTGTGTCATGACAGTGTTATGTGGCTGAGAAAACTCTCAACTGTAGGGCTATCTGCAGACTGGCCAGAGTTTGGAGTCTTAGATTTGGTGTGTCACTCACACATTTTCTGTCCTTATAAATGCAGTAGCATACTCTGATGATTTAAGCTAGTAAATGGTAACATCCATGTGTGTTACTGACTTCATATCCCTCAGAAGAGATATGTCACAACAAACCCTGTTACACCAGCAGTGTTCTCAGTTTATAACTGCAATATGTCAATACTGGCCCTGTGTTTCTGCCTCTGTCCCCCAAGTCTGTCACCCTGTGTTCATATGTCATGCAGTAAGAGTTGGACATGTACAGTATACCATTATTTACTGACATAAATCCTGATATCAACCAGTGATATATCAGACTGCCAGACATGTAATGTATAGGAGGCCTAATATTTGAGGGCAAAACTTGGACATTCTGTTGTAGTCTGTACAGTAGTGAGGTCTGTGTACTTATGGTGATTGTTGACAGAGTGTCTGTATTATGTAGCAGTGTATTGTGATGTTACTTGGCCTGCATACAGACTGGGGTAAATGTCAGTGTTCTTGGTCCTGATCTATCTGGTGTTGCATGCTGCTCCAGCTTCTGATATCCTGTCAGCCTATATGTTTGTAGGGCCAGACTGAGACATGTCCCATGCAACAGTCAGGCATCAGACTATATTGTGAATTGGGTCAGTATATGTAGGGTTAGTGTGTGAGTGGCAAACATGATGATGACTGTTGTTCACACAGTCCATATACTGTACTATTACTTAGACTTACCATTATGTGACTGTGACTGTGACTGTGCTGAGATTGGTTGTGGGTATGCACTTTTATTCTGCTGCCTGTTACTTTATGCTGTTACATGCCTGTAGTGCCTGCTATATTTGCAATTACATGTGTATTTCCCCATAGGTAAATTGGGTTAGTGCTGTGGCAGTCTGCCTGTAGTGTAGACAGTGCTTGGTGACATGCCTAGCAGCTCGGTGTATTTACCCTAGTGTGATGTTATGTCCAGATATTTGTCAGATGTACTGTTGCCTGGCCACCATATGTGTTGTGTATTTCTGACAAAGCAGTGGGCTGCTGTGAAGATGTATGTCATTAACTAGTGGGAAGTATGTGGCTTGGGATATCTGCTCTTCCAGTTAATATGTGTTAGGACAGACAGGAGGGTGTGAATGCATCAACTGTGTGAGCTTATCTAGTCCAGTATGTGTGATATATTCCCATTGTCATGGCTTTAAACATCCCCTTTGTCAGGCTTGTTCCACATTTCTAGCACTAAGGTGTTCTGTGTATACCTGCAGACTGACCAGATTGTTTCAGACTGCCTATGTTTATTGCTGATATTTCTTTTGTATTCCACAAGATCATAACTGTGATTTGTGTGGTACTTCACTATGATGATTTTATGATGTCTGTCAGTAACTGATGTACATGTCAGTTTCAGAAGAGCCTTTCTTCACAACATGTATGTTGACACAACCCATGTCACTGTAGCAACATTCTACATTTATAACTGCAATACATACATGATGTTCCCTTGCACTAAGACATTGAGAGGTACAGTGCTGAGGTATGATTAAACTGCATGTCATGGGCATATGTTATGTATACATCTTGTTAATTTATGGTCCTGTTGGTTAATATGTGGGGGCTTTTTCACATGAGAACATATTTCAAGATAGTTGATGTTATAGGTATACAAATTTGTTCTAATTACCCAATGGACAGCATTTTTTGGAATTAGTGCATATCAAACCATATAAGAGGGGTGTGTTCAAAAACATTCCTTTATATAGACATCTATGTAGTTGTGTCTCTTTGTGAATTTTCAAGCCTGCTGGATCATGATGTTCAAACTGTTATTAATAAGTGACATGAGATATTTATATATGACTTATTTACGGTCATTAATGTTTTATATATATATATATATATATATATATATATATATATATATATATATATATATATATATATATATAGATATACACACTGAAGATACTATGCACACTTATACACACGGAAGATATTATACACTCTTGTGCACACTGAATATGATGTCACTTCTTTTTCTCTCTCCTCTGCTATTTACACTGATATACCTTACATCTTATCACACTCCCCTGCAATCCTCCCCTTACCCTCCACTTTGAACCTACATCTCTCCCAAGTTCTATCCAGCTCCTACCCTACTCTTCCATGCCCACACTCAGTACACTCTACCACGCTACTTATTTTTCAAATCAAAATTACTCCCCTCACCAAAACAAATCCCAGAGTTAAAATCCAAATTTCTGTATCCTCTTCCCCCAACCTAACTTTTTTCTCTCTATCATGACATCACTACTCCTTTCAGGTGATATACACCCCATCCCTGCTCCTAATAACCAACTCTCATCTTCCAACTTCTCCACTCCATCTACTATCACTACTACTACTTCCTCCCCCTGCACCTCTATCACTTCCTCTCTTACTACTACCTCCCCATATATTTTCACTTCCCCACAGAGAACCAAAAGATAAAATTTCCTCTCCATTAACATTCAGAGCATCTCCAACAAAGTGTCTGAACTCCACGCACTCATACAACACCATAACCCCCACATCTTAACTCTCTCAGAAACGTGGCTAAAACCCTACATCCAGTGGTGGCTGGTGACTTCAAATCAAAGGGGGGCTGCAGGAGACAGCTGAATGGGTGGGGAGGGTCAATGGGAAGTGTGTGGCCAACTAGAAAGGGGTGGAGCTATGCTCAAAACCACAAAAACTGTAAGTTTAATTAAATACGCTGCCCTGGGTGCCAAACCATCATTATGAGAGTCCAATCAAGACAAAATGAAGTGTAGAAGAAAAAAAATATTTCAATGCATTGGCTGCATAACAGCTTACTTAATATCTAGATGGAAACAAAAAGGGTGCGAGGCATGAAAAAATAAATTACTTTTTTAAATACATTACTGGAATGCCAGTCAAAATCAAGTATAAGAAAAACAAGCAGCACTCAACTCAAACCACTTCTCCTTGCACTGTAGTTCTAATTATAATTTATATTCAGCTTTATTAAAGTACCAAATAACATGATGAAAGTAACAATTTCTGTGATAGCCCCACTTGTAAAAATGTTTCTTATCCAAAAAAGACCTGCTGCCTGACAACTGTCTTCTTGTTTCATGGGGAAAACATGATCAAAGTAAAAAATGAAAGGCAAACAAGAAATAAGCTCAAGATACATTGCTTAAAGGATTATTGCACAGGCTATGGACCACACATGATAGATTGGCATTCTGTTTAGTTTACAGCTAAAGCCTGCAAAGATGACTGCAAGTCTCCAACAAATGTAATGAGCTTTTTAAAATAATGTAATCCTGTCCTTTATTACAAATACTGTCGTATGCATTTCAATACCCAAGGCTTATACGTTATCTCGTTAGGTAAGTATTCTCTGCATGGCAACAACAGAAAGGCTTTCAATGTTGGCAGTTCTTTAACAGTATGCTTATTAAAGCTTACTTGCATCATACAATCTCAGACAAGCTTACCTGATGGTCATTAAAGCATTGCTACTTAAACACAGAGCAACATGCACTTTCTGAATAATAATAAGCATAAACCAACAGTATAAAAATATGGCAGAAACCAGAACATTCTGCAAAATCAAGGACAGATGAAAATCCAATGTAGTACTTGTGTCTACCTTGAATAGGGGGATACTCTGCACATTTACACTGCATAACTGCTCCTTGCCTTGCTTGGACACATCCAGAGTCACTACATGGGGGAGTGGGGTGCAACAAGTATGTCACAATTTTAAATATCTCTGTCTGACTGTGATGGCCCTGGCACATTTGTCATACCTCTCAACCTCAGAGCAAGACATCTGGACAAATCCATACACAGAAGAGGTACAAAGGCCCAAAAATAGGGACAATTTTTAAATATTGCTCTTATAAACTTAGAAAGATAATAGAATAGTAGGTCTTGCATTAGTATGAATTTTCTGAAGGGTATAAAATCTGAAACTCAAATGTCTGTCATTATTTTCTAACGTCAGTCTTTAATGATTTGCCACTAATTTGCCAAAATACCCACAATTTTATGAAAAATGGACCAAATATATAATGCAAAAATATAAAATAGCCACACAATACGGCTGGGAACCTGTCAAAGGAGGGACACTTTTTTTAATATTAGTACTGCTAATTTAAGCAGCTGACAAAATAAAAAAATATACATGCATTTCAGAAATAAAGGTAATCTATAACTCTGATTATATCAGTTATTTATTAATTGTAAACCCTCCACGTTTTCTACCAAAATTGCTATTTTGCAGAAGGATTATCAGGGGAAGAGCAATATTTTGAGCCAAAATCAGGGACATTTGAGAGGTTTGGATATGCCTTATGCTATAAAGCAATTTATTTGCATGTACCTCTCAACCTGTTAATGCAGGAAATCTGGACAAGGCCAAATATATTGGGGAACATATAAACAGTACTACAAATTGCTCTTGTATAAACTGAGACAGTTGATAGAATATAACAGGTCTTGCTTTAGCATGCATTTTTCTGAGGTTATGAAGTCTGAAACTCAGTGTCTGTCATTATTTAGTGACTTAATTCCTAAATGATTTGAAAACCACAAATTGTATGAGGAACAAACCAAAAATAAGAAGCAAAAATCTATTATGTCAAAATCTGGACAGTTGAGATGTATAGTTCAGCTGGGGCTGTCTTTGAGTTTGCTTTCTTTCCCCTTCACAAAATCATGGTTGAATGGAGCCTCCCCCCTGCAGCCATTCCAATGAACCATTACTTGGCTATTTCACCCCATTTACCATAAACACTAATGTACATACTGCTTTACTTCTACGATGATTTGGACTTTATTTGAAAGTTTTAGTTTGCATTTTACAGCACAAACACTAAGTCATCTATCTGCTAAACAAAGCAATGCAGTCTCACAATGAAAACAGACTTAGCATTAAAACTTTTCTGCCCTTGAAACTCACATTCATTGAAACAGCATTGAAACCCACATTCAAAGAAAATACATTTTGCCAGTGGCAGATAAAGATTAGCTTTGGGCTGTTTTCAAATCATAGGCGCCTTGCACACAAAACATACATGTGCTCTTTGATACACCTTCCTGATTGTATTAAATTATATTCCTTGTACAATACAGAGGGCATTTTAAATTTATTGTTTTGAACATTTTTCCAGTAAACAATGAAACAAAATGCATGCACCAATAATGACAAAACTGCCTGATTCAGAAAATTTCCCAGTAAACAATGAAACAAAATGCATGCACAAATAATGAAAAAACTGCCCAATTCAGAACATTTCCATCATAAAAGTCTACTCAAACTTCTACAATCCACCAGTATCAGTAAATATGCACAATCTCTGAAGAAGTAAAAGTCATCTAAATAATTCCACATAAAAGAAATCTGTAACTAATTAAGAGGTTGCTGCTATCAAGCAACTTTATATTTCATTGTTTCATCTACAAATAAATTGCCCATTGCCCTTGAGGAATAAATTGCCTATGTTGCATTAAAAAAAATGATAAACTAGTAATATTGCAATAGGGAATGGATAGCAAACTGATAACAGGTTCATAGTTACTAGGTATCTTCGTCAAGAAGGACTGCAGCATGCACCCCATTTGTAACACAGTATAGTATCAGCAATACATCTACCTACTGAGAGAGTAGAACCCACAGTCTTCTGCATCAAAAGCAAGTACCCTACCCATTGTGCTATTAACAATGCAAGCAAACTTAGCATAAGCAGCAGTAAAATTTTGTTCCCTGCAGCTCTCAGCTTCTTGTAAAATCTACGTGACACTCAGCTATATCTCTGAACTTTGCAGCACAAGAAATATGGAAAAATCCAAAATTTATTAGGGGGGGGACAAAAGCCAAAAAAACAGGGACACATTTTAAACATTGCTTGTATAATGTTGGAAAGTTGCTAGAATAAAATGCTGTGTTACCACTATACATTTCACTGCCAAGTATTGAACCCAGGACCCTGTACAAAACAGTCAGCGCAATATACCACTATGCCAAATCATTGGATTCGTGAAAGTGAGGAAGACTTAAACTTAAATGGCTACCATTTAGTGAATTTGATTCTCACCATAGCTGTCAACCTCTTAGCACAAACACCTAAACAAAGCCAATAATGGGGGAAAACAGCCCCCAAACATATTCAGCGAATTCAGTTCCATAGCTCTCAACCTCTTAGCAAAAAAACACATAAACAAAGCCAGTAATGGGGAATACAGCCCCCAAACATATTCAGTGAATTCAGTTCTCACCATAGCTCTCAACCTTAGCACTACAAAAAACCTGGACAAAGCCAATAATAAGGGAATACAGTCCCAAAAATAGGGACAAATTTCAAATACCCATGTTATAAACTTAGAAAATTGCTAGAATAAAAGGTTTTATTTTACTGTGTACTTTCTGAAGAATACGAAGTCTGAAATTCAAATGCCTGTTATTTTTATTTATTTAACATTTGTTAACCAGGAAAGTCTGACTTGGAACAAAAGCCAATGCACCTCAGCCAAGAATCAAAACAGAGAACATGCAGCTGTCAGGCAACAACACTACCAGTGCACCACTGCACTACTGACTGTATAAAATAACAAAAATACAGAAACCACAGATTTTATGAGGAACAGAACAAATATGAGGCAAAAATCTGCATTTTTTTTACAAATGGTGGTGGGTAGGGAATTCAGGCCCTTGCCACCTGCAACCAAGGTAAAGGGTTCAAGCCTGAGGTATTCTCTACCCACCACCATGTGTTTTCTCTAGCCACCAGTATACAGCAACTTGGGCATTACACTTACACACATACATACAAGATAGATTATACTGATTTACCTTTGCCTACTACTCCTATAAAGAAGGGGACATACAACTAAACTATAGACCACATAATATAAACCAAAAGAGTATTAACAGGTTAAGCCCCTCCCACTACTTATATGTCACCTGCCCCACTTTGAGGCTACAATGGCTAAACCAATACACAAATTAATACAAGTAGCTTAAATAACAAATGGGAACAACTGGATTTATGGCTCTCAATCAACAATGACAAAATAATTACCTTAGCAGAATTATGGCTAAAAAATGGTAGTTGGATGTCACCAGACATACAAAGAGATATTACATATACACAGACAACTGTCCTGGGAAAAAAAATTAGAATAACGGATCATAATGCCAGTAGAAAAGAAAGCCAACTCAATGCCACCCTAACAACCACAAATACTTCCTCTAACTCCAGTCCAAAGTGGACCCTAATACAGGCAATGCATGGGGATAAAACAAAGCCTTTCATAGCATCAGTCTATATCTCACCACAAAATCAGACTAATGAAATAAACCAAAAACCATGTGCTATCACATACCAAAAGGTGTTTAACAGTAATTGTGGGTGGCTTAAACCTTGACTGCAAAAGTTATTTAACATAGTAACATAACAGGGGAAATATTAATCAACCTAACACAACTGTTTCTGAGAAGGTAGTAGACCATATCCCACAAGAGATAAATGTACCCTCTTTGAAACTGGCATCACAAGGATTGCAGATAAAATATTTGCACTAGTGATATTTCATTTCATACTAAGCAATTACTGTTGAATCATCTCTAGAGAGAGAAAAAAAAGGTAAGCACCTAGGATCATTCCAATATGCACCATAACTAAGGCAAGCAAAACCACATGGGTATAAAAGCTACAACTTATAAACTGGGAACAAGTTTACAAATATCAGAATCCTACAACTGCACTATCCAACTTCTACATAATATTAACTCTAATTAAAAAAATATAGATAAACACACACACACACACACACACACACACACACACACACACACACACACACATACACATTTACCCAGGTCCAGGGCCTTCATTGTGCTGTATAGCTCCATATTTCCACTTGCTACACACCTAGGGCCTTCCATTAGCTCCTGTGGATGCCACCGATCCCGTGGTGACGTCCTTGTTTCCTGCAAGAGCAGGCCAGCCTGTGGATGTTGCAGCCCATTCCCATTTGAGTCTATGCAGTTGTACCTAACTGCATAGACTTCTGGGATGCTCTTGACTGCTGTGTTTGCAATCCAAACTGCTGCTGAATCAGTCAGGAGCTCTGCGCATGCTCCGGACAGGTTCAGCAGCAGTCTAGATGTCGGAAATGCTGCAAGTGCGCATGCGCGAAGGTCCGTGATTTTTGTCCTACTTTTTAAATGTTTTTTTCTTCTTTCTTCTACAGCTGGGATCTTTCTTCTTTGTTTTACATCTGGGGGGGATGCAGTCCAATAGCATGGGCCATCCCTGCCTACAGCTACAACTCAGAGATCTGCCCCCCTGGTTTCAGCATCTACAGACTGAACAGACCTACCAAAAGGGGAGGTGGTGTTGCTATTCTCTATTCTGACTCTCTCAATATCTTACCTCTTACCATTAACCCTCTCACCTTCCACCCTGCAGAACTACTCATAGTAGCCTGCCATCTCAACACCTACCAAAAACTAGCCATAGCCTCAGTCTATATCCCACCAGGGAATAACATTACCATCCTTGAAGACATCTTATCTTTTGGTGTTTTCATCATATCCACTTTTAAACTATCATTCTTGGGGATGTAAATATAGACTGGAACTCAGTTAATTCTACTACACCTTCTCATAGTCTCAATCTACATGGTTCTGATCAACTTGTCTACTCTCGGGAGCGCTACAGAATCCTGAAAGCTCAAAATCCTGAAGCCCAAAATCCTGAGACTAAAATCCTGAAAATTCAAAATCCCGAAAACCCAAAATCCTGAAACTCAAAATCCTGAAAACACAAATAATGCTAATATGTCACTATAAAGACACTAATATCTACCAACTGACCCTGACCCTAACCCTAACCCTAAGGTCCATCACTATCGCACACTCACCTGACCCGCGCCCTAAACCTAACTCACTTAAACCACCCCCAACCCCAATATTTGTCACTATTGCATACATGCCTAACCTGCGCCCTAACCCTAACTCACTTAAACCGCCCCTAACCCTAACATAAAACCAACCGCACACTTACCTGAACCCAACGCATGACCTAACACCACAGGGCTAACAATAGCAAAGCCACAATGACGTCAGTATGTCCATTTTGTGTTTTCAGGATTTTGAGTTTCAGGATTTTGGGTTTTCGGGATTTTGAATTTTCAGGTTTTGGTCTCAGGATTTTGGGCTACAGGATTTTGAGCTTTCAGGATTCTGTAGTGCTCCCCTCCTCTCCCACCTGCCTCGGCAAAAACCACTCCAATTCTATCCTTGACTGGATTCTCGTAAATTCTCCAAACTGGTACCACCAGCCAGGTACACTATTCGATTCCATCAGTGACCACCTGCCTATCCATATTACTAGATACTCACCCAACTTCACTAATACTCATCTCATAAAATACAACCGTAACCTAAGAAAATTCAATACCACCTCCTTCGACGAAATCCTCTCCAAAATTAACTGGTCCTGCCTATACTCTCTACCTTTAAACGATGCAGTCAGCTACTTCAATAAGACATTCCTAAACATACTCAACTCTCTCGTCCCCATCAAGAAAATAACAGTCAAAGCTAAACATGCTCCCTGGCTATCCAAAGAAACTTTCCACCTTATGCATAAAAGACATGCCACTTGGAAACAATAGCAGAAAAGCAAATCTCCTGCCCTCCTACAATTGTACAGGGAACTTAGAAACCTTACAAAAAAATAGTCAACCAGGACAAAAGAAACTTTAACTTCTCTGACCAATCTCTGCACACTTTGATCCCCCAGAAGTTCTGGACAACCATAAAAACTCTTCTCAAGCCTGGCTCACCCACAACTCTCAACCCTTTTCCCAATCATTCACCCTCGGATACAGCCATCCATTTAAATCACTACATCATTTATACCATTTCTAAACTAGTACCTAACACCACCAGCAACCCCAACCCTACTTCTAATTCCACTTCCAGTTCTACTACTTCCACTACCAAGCCCACACCTTTTTCACATCCTCAGTCTGACTCCACTAACCTCTCAGACCCCTTCATGCTCAAACCTGTCTCTGTTAGTTATATTAAAACTCTCCTCAGTAAATTCAAACATTGTTCTCCCGCCCCTGATAACCTACCACCTCAATTCCTTAAACTTGCTGCTAACTCTATTGCCCTTCCTATCACCATTCTAATCAATCACTCAGTCCAAGAATTCACTGTCCCCTCTATTTGGAAGCAATACTACACTATTGCACCACATAAAGGAGGTAACTCCACAGAACCATCTAACTTCCGTCCCATTGCTATTTTTTCTTCCCTCTCCAAAATTCTTGAAAAGTGTATCTATTCTCAACTACTTTCTCATCTTACTCAAAACAATCTTTTAACCACCACCCAGCATGGGTTCAGACCCAAACATAGTACTAACACTGCACTCTTATCCTTCTCACATACAGTAGCTGAGACCAGAGACAATAACAAACTTGTGTCCTGCCTTTTCTTAGATCTCTCAAAGGCTTTGGATACTGTCTCTCGCAACCTTCTACTTCATAAACTTTCTCAGCTGAACATTTCCATCCCCACTCTTAATTGGTTCTCAAGTTACCTGCCCAGTCGCCTACAAGCAGTTAAATGGCTAAATTCCTTCTTTCCCTTTCTGGCAGTTCAGACCGGTGTTGCTCAAGGCTCAATTCTCGGTTCCCTCCTTTTCAATCTCTTCACCAATTACCTACACACTGCCTGTAACCTCTCCTATATCATTCAGTACACAGATGATTCAACTCTGATATCCATTTCTGACTCTATCAACAACCTCCATCATTCCACCCAAACTTCATTTCATTCTGTTGAGAAGTAGCTCACCAACAATCAACTCATCCTGAACCCCTCTAAAACTAAGCTCTTATTATTCCTGCCTAAAACTCTAGCCCAACACAAATCCAGCTTTCTCTTAACATCTCTAAATGGCACCATCATAAGACCAGACACACACACTAAACTCCTGGGTGTCATCATAGATGATCATCTTAAACTAGACCTCCACATACTTCATTCCATAAAGAAAACACACCAAAAACTAGGCCCCCAAATCAAAACTGCTTCTAGCCCAATCCTTTCTCCTCCTTGCCCTCCTCTATGGCTCCCCTCTATTTTCTAATCTACAAAATAACCTGCTGGCAAAGCTTGACCAAACCTACAACAAAATTGCTAGATTTGTCACCAGCAGCTCCTATAAATCCCATCACTGCACAGCACTCACAAAACTACATTGGCTTGATCTCCCACACCTTCTGGCCAAATGTCAGCTAATCCAAGCTTTTACAATTCTTAATTCTAACTCTGACTGTCCATCTCTGTCCAACCTAATCTCCTGGTAAACCCCTCCCGGTTCCCTGTGTAGCTCCGATAAACACTTACTACAAGTCTATAGACCCATTAAGAACATAGGTAAATTACTCTATAAACACTCCATTTCCCTTATTTGGAACAATCTTCCACTCCAAATCAGAAGCCATACCTCCTTTCTAACTTCAAACATGACCTGATACTGTATCTCCAGAAGAACCCGATATGTACCTGCAACCACCCTACTTAACCCCTCCCTCTCCCTATACCCACTTTACCACTACGTCTGATCTATAAGACCTTTCCTATTTCTATAACTTACTTTATCTACATGTTCTCCCTTCTACACCCTCCCTCTAGATCATGTCATCTCTCCTCTACTACTTTCTTCTTCTGCACCATCTCTTCCTCTGATCTGAGGTCCCATGCACAAACATGTTTCTTTTTTTTTTACTCCTGTACTAGTTTCTTCCTCAGATCTGAGGCTTCCTGCACATACACAGTTTCTCCTTCTAGCCACTAATCTAATAATGCCATATTATTTTCAAATGATTACCTATAAGCTTAATTCCCTTACTGCATACCTCTTGGATTTATTATCGTTGTTTTTCCTTTTATACCCTTATTATTATATTTTTGCATATAGCTATGTTTAATTCCATTGAGTACATTATTTTTTTTGCTCTGTATTATTGTAAATTTGTCTCTACTTGCATGTGTGTTTGGGACTTTTCCCCTCGGGTCTCCACTGAAAAAGGGTAAATTCTTACCCAGATGGACCAACCTGGTTAACAAATGCAAATTAAAATAAAATAAAATAATATATATACACACACACACACACACACACACACACATATATATATATATATATATGTGTGTGTGTGTGTATGTGTGTGTGTGTGTGTGTGTGTGTGTGTGTGTGTGTGTGTGTGTGTGTGTGTGTGTGTACATATAGAGAGGAGAGAGAAAGAGACGGAAATATATACACATATAAATGTATATATATATATATATATATATATATATATATTTATATATATATATATATATATATATATATATATATATATATATATATATATATATGTGTGTGTGTGTGTATGTGTGTGTGTGTTTATGAATATGTATAAATATATCTACGTATGTAAATATATATATATATATATATATATATATATATATATATATATATATATATATACTTTTATGTGTAAACATGAGTGTTGTATATACCTTTTCAGATGTATCCCACCATATTAATCTGAAATGTGTATATTTACATATAAGAACATGACTGATTTGACGTTATTTTCACTTACAAGTACCAATTGTAGTAGTCAAAGCAGTGGTTCACTACTATTCAGTATCTGCACTGAATGATATATTTGAAAAAACAACAGACATCTTCACAGCTCAATGGAGTAGTGGTGATGTGCTGTGACTACACTGTACAGAGTCCTGGGTTCAAGACCTGCATGGGCTGTGTATTTTGTTGCTGGGCAGAGCAAGGGCTGATGAAGATAGGGTGAGTAAGGTGCTTTAAAGTGGCTTTAAGCAGATTTGTGTGGGTTTGTGCAAAGCTAAGTGCTGCTAATGTATGGTTTAACGAATAGGCGCATACATCATGTAGGCTTCGCTTACCAGTGTGCAAATCTGCTTAGCATTTACATTTAAGTAATTCTTACACCTGCTAAGCATAGATCAGCCCTGGTAACCAGTGATCACATTCCATTCTGATAAAATAGCAGGGTAATGACATATTTAATAAGTTTATTTAATCTTCTGCACATAACATGCTTCTATGTGCTGTCATTACAGTTGGAAGGGGTGCGAGTATACTGTATGGGACACCTGGCTATACATGGGTAATACCACAATCTTTTCTCTTTTGATTTGTTTCATACATGGGTAGTATGCCAGATTATATGCAGTTACACTTGCATGTTACACCAGCTACAGTACACTGGTTGACAGAAATAGTTTAACACATATTGTATCATTATGTTAGTACTTTTAACAGTGCTTTTTCAAGTAAGAGTAGATTGCAGATTGTAGTACTGGAACCATACACCCCTGCATGCAACGCTGGACTCCAAGTACTGAGTATCTTGTTCTTGGTGTTTGAGCTGTATGTTTATATGTATCTCCTATTGGATTTTGATCTGGTATGTTGATATTAACTGTAGACTACTATGTTTGCTGGACATGTCATTGAGGACTGCTGTCATGTAGTAATGGCATACCTTTCAGTTTCAGACGTGTATCTTGCAAAATATTCATCCTAATGCATAACCTGTTGGCTATCTACTTACTGTCTGTCCTCTGTACAGATGTGCAGATGTCAGCTATTGCTACGGCCATACCATTATGTAGGTGCCCACATTGTATTGTGCTGTGGGCCTGGACACTGCTGCTAGTTCCGACATATGGATCATTCCTTAATGTGAGCCTTGCCCCATTTCCTTGCCTGTGTGAGGGACATTACAGAGGTGGTGGCCTACAAATTCACATACAGTGGGTGGCAATACATCAAAGGACAGGATATGTGGAGACAGCCAACCAACATGGGGACATATCCCCAGATTTGTGAACAGATTCTATGTCATCAGTGCTGTTATACACATGGTGGATTGATAGATTGACAGGGTTTGTGTGGACATGCATTTAGTGTGTGACATCACGACTCACAGTGATATGTCTCCGACATAGCTCTCCACTGGCATGCTGTCCACAGACTGGCCACATGTCAGCCTGTTATGTTTTGTGTGTTTCCCAGACAATTGGTGTCCTTGGTAAGTCAGTTGTGGACTCTGGGGATTGCAGTCAGTAAATACTCACATCTATGGGTATTACCAACATCATATAACCCATAAAGGATGTTACAACAAACCCAGTGATATCTGCAACTGTCTCAATGTATGACAGCAGTATGTCCAGTCTACCCCTGTGTTTGTGCCTCTTTTCCCACCTAGTTAGTGAGTGGGGAATGTTATCAAAAGCTTTGGCCAGATCAGTGTAGGCTGCATGTGTAACCTTGCTTTCATCCACAGCTCAGGTGACTGACATCAAGAAGTTGGCCAGGTGGAATGAGCAGGTATGACCTACCCTTCACAAAGGTAAACTGTGTGGGATCCTGAGTCTGCAGATTCCCATATCCCTGTTTATTAGGTGCATAATGATGCATTCCATAGCTTTGCATAACAGACTTGTCAGGCAGTTGGGGTGGTATTTCCCAGGGTCTGTAGTTACACCTCATTTCTGAAAAGAGGTGACTGTAGCAGTGTACAATTCAGTAGGGACAAAGCCTGAGGTGAGGCTGTGCTTGAGCAGGGCACACAGGTAAGGTGCCAGGTCACTCTGTTGTTCATGTGGAACACAGCCAGGGATATTCTCAGGTCCCATAGAAGCTGTATTCTTGGCTTTGGACAATGGTGTTTTAACCTGTGCTGCAGTAATACTGGGTTCCTGATGGTGTGCTGGCATTGTGATTGGTCCTTTGGGCGGGGAATTGGGGGTAATGTTTGCACTCAATATGCCAGCCAGTATATTGGCAGTATTTGTTGGCTCAGTTTGGGAGGTTCCATTGTCTAGTAGCTCAGAAGACATCTTGCTATTGCCATGGAGATTCTTAACATAACTGAATAAGACTTTGTGGTTGTCTTCACTATGTGCTCCAATTCTGTTCTCAAAGCTAACTTTGTAGTATTTGATGAGGGATCTCAACCTACAATTGAGGCTGATAAGGGTTGATTTCCAGTCTTGGGACTTCACGTTATTCCATATCGGTTCCCTCCTTCTGTTGTACAGTGTCTTTATGGCAGGTAACCACCAGATCAGCTTCCTTTTATTGGATGTGAGGGTCCTGATTGTAGTGGGAATGGCAGTACCCATGCATGTGTGTACATGTTCATAGTGCATTGTTGTTTGATTCAGCTGTCATGCACCTAGTCTCCATTTGCATGGCTGCCATGAGGTTAGCAACCTCTATTGTTATGAGCAATGGAAAGGCTTTTCATGGTGTTTTCCTGTGCAGGGGGGAATGTGAGGGCCATGGATTTCCAAAGGTGATTAATTTGTGTTCACATATAACAAGGAGGAGTTGTCCATTGGTGTCGAGCAACAGTTGCCCATGTTAGGAAGGACCAGGTCAATGTGATGGCCATATGCATTGGTACATAAGTAGCTTTCCCAATTAATGGTGGGGTAGTTGAAGTCAATCAGTATGTGAGTGTTAGGCTGGACAATATTATCCTCCAGGGTGTTTAAGGACATGGAGTGTGAGTGTTGGGACATGTTTGGGGACCTATAGCAGGCTACGATCTGATCCACTGTCCTACCCAACGTTAGCTATGCCTGCAGGTCCTTAATGAATATGGGAACACCACCACCTTTGGAGCATCAATTACAGTTCTGCAGCCAAGAGACGTGGAATGGGCAATAGGCTGCTAGTGCAGGGGTGCTTCCTGCTGCCTTTAACCAGCTCTCTGTTACAGCACAGATGTCATAGTTCCCTATTTTAAGGAATACATCCAGTGAGTGCATTTTCAGATGTAGACGTCTAGTGTGCAGCATCATGACCATCAGATTGCATGTTTTTGTAGCTGTCATATATTTCTGTATATTTCTATAAATATATACATATATTTATCTATCTATATATATATATATATATATATATATATATATATATATATATATATATAGATATATATATGTATGTATCTATGCATATATATGGAAATATATATATATATGTATATATATATATATATATATATATATATATATATATATATGTATATGTATATATATATATATATATATATATATATATATATATATATATTATATAGATTTATCCACATATATGCATCTCCATACATATATCCATGTTGGCAAGGACCTCCTCCATTGCTGTAAGTGGGGCCTCTCTGATTGGCCCCCCACCATTAGCGGAACAGTCCCTCTCCACCACCGCAGCCCGTTGCCATGCACACTGTATCAGGTCAGTTGCTCTATGCCTGACCTGTTCGTGCATGTGGGCACGGTTCCCCAAGGTGTTCACTCTCTGTGTGAGGTCTTCCCTGAGGGCTGTCCTCTCCCGCTGATGTTGGTGACCCCAACTGAAGAGGATGTGGTAGTGTTCCAAGATGGCCTCAGTTATGGCTGCTGACTCCTGGACATCATAGGCTGGAAGCCTCTGCATCACACCTGAAAGACATAAACAGGGAAAAACACATCAAAGGACATCAGACATCCATAGTTCTTTACAGAAACAGCTTAATAGTAATGAGTATCAGTAGCCACAACATTACATCAAATAATACTCCACTACCTAGCAGAATTGTATGGACATGCACAGCATTACGTTTAAGTAGGCAGTTTGCACCCGATTAATGGTGAGAGTAGGGGTGCATGTGGTGTGCATATCCTTCTACACTGATGTTGAGCCGGGGGGGGTGATGTTTGTCCTAAACATGTCCGAAGCTGGTTGTCTGTAGCTATGGTATGTGTGTATGTGCTGTGGCTGACCTCCATTACAGGGTGGGTTGGATATTTGCCTGTGAGACCACAGACATATGTGGGGATGGCCTTCCAATTGCCCACAGTGGATGTGTCCGATTTGTACTCATACTCAGCATTACATTAATGCACCTGTGAACTACTATGTTCAATCATACACAGGTTGACATGTTGCCCAGATGGTGACTGCTCCTACACACGTGGTGGTGGAATGAAGAAGTACAGGGGAGTATGCCGAGAAAGGCGTTGGCAAAAGGGAAATGGGATTGATAGACAGATGTAGAGAGTAGACCTGAGTATAAATAGATGGGGTGCATGGCAAAGAGAGTGTTGGACATGGCTTTGGATGTGGAGTCTGATATACAGATGTGGAGTCTGTGGTTGTATATACTGTTGAACAGCACGGATGATGTATAGGGCCTATAGCTATTGGCTAGACAGAGGCACATAGCTGGGAAGGATGTTCAGCACAAAAGGATGATAAAGGAATATGGGTGAAACATACAAGCTAGGAGTGTGTTTAGAACATATGGAAACATCACTTTGATGGCCTGTTCCATGAGGAAAATGGGGGAGGGAGGGAAGGTTGGCTGAAGTGGGTGTGGTTAATCAGGAGGTGCAACAGACTATCAAGGAGAATGTAGGGATAGCTATGAGGTGGTTTAACGGTGGAAAGGCTGTTGTTCCAGGTGATATACCTGTGGATGCCTGGAGGTGTTTCTGAGACCTGGCAGTAGTATTTTTAACTGAATTGTTTACTCTAATCTTGAAAAGTGAGAGGATGTGTGAGATGTTGGTGAATATGTATGGGTACTGCTTATCTGAACAAGGGTGGTCTGCAGAGCTGTAATAACAAGTGAGGGATAACATTGATCGGTCACAGAATGAGATAAAGGTAAAGGGTGGTGTCAGCTAAGTTGAGAACATGGTGATGATTGATGATTTGGAGTATGGTTTCATGCCAGGTAAAAGCATTACAGATGCAAATGTTGATCCAAAAGTGTTGATGGAGCTCTGCACTGAGGCTGAGATGCAGCTGCATTGTGTCTATGTGCACCTACAGAGAGCATATGCCATGCTGCCTGGAGAGTAGTTGTGGTATTGTATGTGGAGGTCAGGGGTGCCAGAGGAGTCTGTCAGCCACCACAGGATATGTAGGAGGCTAGTGTGACATCAGTTATTTCTGGTTTGGACATGATAGGTAGGTTTAAGGTGGAGGTGAGAGTACATCAGGGGTCAGCTGTGTGTCCTTTCACATTTGCAGTGGTGAGGGACAGGTTGATAGACATGGTCAGACAGGGGCCCCTGTCGACTGTGCAGTTTGCAGATGACATTGTGGTCTATAGTGAGATTAGGGGACAGGTTGGGGAGACCCTGGAAAGGTGGAATTATGTTGTAGAGTGGAGAGGAATGATGGTCAGCAGGACTAAGTAAGAATACATGTGTGTGAATGGGGTGGGGGATAGAGGAATGGTGAAAATGCAGGGTATACAATTTGGAAGGTGGATAGGTCTGACTACTTGGAAACACCAGTTCAGAGTCATGGGCAGTGTGGGGGAGAGGTGTACGAGAGAGTACAGGCAGGTTGTGTGTGGTAGGGAGGGGAGTCAGGAGTTATTTGTGACAGACAATTACCATTAACAGTGATATTTAAAGTCTACTGGAGGGTAGTGTGACTGGCTGCATTATATTGGTTGCAGACAGTGGGATTGTACAGACAGGCAGGATTCAGGGCTGGACACTGCAGAGTGTGGGATGCTCACATTTGCACTATGTGTGACAGGGGAGATAGGATTAGAACTACACCAGCTACTTTCTCAGTTTATAACAACAATATCTCCATCCTGGACCTGTGTTTAAACCTCTGTCCGTGAGTATGTCAAACTTTGTCCATATATCATGCAGTCAGAGGCATAGAGTTATTGTATATCATTACTTAGTGATGTAATTCGTAATATCATCTCAGTTAGTTAGGTATCAGACTGCCAGACATTTTATGTATAAGAGGCCTTATATATGATGACAAGGCCTGGACATTCTTTGGGAGTGTGTACAGTTGGGAGGTCTTTGTATTTCTGGCTATTGTTGACAGACTGTCAAGTTTGTGTAGCAGTGTACTTTTTTTTTGGGGAGGGGTAGATGAATATGTTACTTCTTGGGGGGTAGAAGTAAGTGTTATGTTTCCTTTTGTATCTGCCTTTGCGTGCTGTTACAGTTTCTGGTGCTTCATCAAGTGTTACATTTTTGTAGGGTAAGACTGTGATATGCCCCATAACACAGTCAGGCATCATACTACACTGTGTATTGGGCCATTATATGTAGGGATAGTGTGTGAGTATCAAACATGCTGACAGTTTGGTTCACACACTCCTTATACTGTATGGACTTTCAAACTGGTGTCTGTTTCTCAGTGCTGTTACATCTCTGGAGTGCCTGGTATATTTGGAATTACATGTGTATTTCTAGAGCAAGATTGATTTTTTGTTGTGTCAGTCTGCCTGTAGTTTGGATAATGCTTGGTGACATGGCTAGCAGCTCACTGTATTTTCCCTAATGTGATGTTATGTCCAGATATTTAGCAGGTCTGTAGTGTTGCCTGGCCCACATAAACATTGTGTATGTTTGACACATCATTGGGAGGAGGAATGTGAAGATTTACATGACTAACTCCTAGGAAGTCTCTGGGTTTTTGACTTATGCTATTCCACTCAATAAATATTGGAACAGACAGGAGGGTGTTACTGCATCACATGTGTCAGCTCATCTACACCAGTATGTCAAATATGTCCACATTTTCATGGCTCCCCCACTTTGCCAGGCTTGGTTATGCTATGTTGCACTAAGCTGTTCTGAGCATACCTGTCACCGGCCATATTGTTCCAGCCTGTCCATGTTTATTGCCCATATTTCTGGTCTGTTGAACAGTATCATTTTATTCCTTCCTGTGGTGAACCCTTGTCATCATGTGGGGATGTCTGTCAGTATATGATGACATGCATTACAGTTTTGTAACTGACATCCTTCAGAACATGTATGCTGATACACACCCTGTTCTTGCAGTGACATTCTACATTTATACTTGCAGGGTGTACATTGTGTCCCTAGTGTTGATCCATTGCCCCCCCCCCATTTTGCAGCCTTTGTACAGATCAATCGCTTGCATTTAGGGGTGGGGAGGTATGGTGCTGGTTATAACTGCAGTACATGTTATACACACACATATATATATATGTATATATATATATATATATATATATATATATATGTATATATCTATATATATATATATATATATATATATATATATATATATATATAATGTTAATATAAATTTATTCTTGTATAGATATATTTCTATTATATATATATATATATATATATATATATATATATATATACATATATATATATATATATGCCTATTGATATTTCAATATATTTCTTGTTTGATATCTACACATTATATTATTTTATGATATATATATATATATATATACATATATATATATATATATATATATATATACATATATATATATATATACATATTATATATGTGTAATTTCATATGTACAGCTACATATAGCTGATGTATACACTTTTCATATGCATCTATCACAATACAGATATATATTTGTATATTTATATATTAGAACATGCTGGTTCCACAATGTTTGTTCCATAGTATTCTGTACCTGTACTGAATGATATGTTTAAAAAAAAATGTTCAGTAGTACAGTGATGATGCAGTAGTGATACATTACTCTGACTATAGTGTACAGGGTCCTGGGTTCAAGACTAGGCAGGGCTGTTGGATACAGAGTGATTAAGGCACTTTTAAACAGTTGTGTGTTTGGATGCATTTGCCTGGTGGTAAACAATGCTAACTTCCAGTTAAATATGCTTTCAGGCAGTTAGCCATAAGGTGCTTGATCTGTGTAGGCATTGCTTAGCGTCATGCAAACTGGCTTAATCCCACTTACTGCTGCTTAAAACAGTTTACTCCCACTTAACCCTGTGCTAATTTCTTTAAAAGAAAAGAAAAAAGTGTTGATAGGAAAGTGGTGAAAACTGGGCACAAAGAGGGAAAGACAGTAGGGAAAATAGCTAGGGATGTGCAGGATGGGTGTAGGGAAGGTTCATAGCTGTCCATTTCTTCTACAGCAACAGCTGTGCATATATACTGAATTTGGAGGCAGATTTGGACACTCAATCCCCTGAGACAGAGGTGAGAACAACAATAATGTGTTGCGAAGCCAGTTAGACCAGATTACATGTGTCCAATGGACACGTGTGCAAAATGGACAGCTAATGTATGGGGCAAAAGTTTTGGGGGGGAGAGATTGCCCTTTTTTAATGTGAGAGTGGGATGTTGGGGAAGGATGGTAGGTATATTTGGGGAGGTAGATTGGGTAGGAAGACAGACAAGACAGCATCCAGGGGCGGTATATGACACATGTGAGGGGGTAAACACCTTGAATGAGGAGGGGTGTTTAGAAATCAGAAACCCATGAGCCCCAAATGGAAACAGTGGGACTGAGGTCCCCACCCATGGGCAGTCACCACTGCATCTTCACAGTCCCGAAGGTGGTTTTGCTGGGGGCTGAGCAGGAGGGGCAGTCTGACCCTCTAATTCCACCATGTGGCCCTCCAGCTGGTGTAGCAGATCTCTAAACTCCTTTTGGAGCCCACTACACACAAAACCCCGGACCTGGCTTTGCATGACAGGATCCTGTCTGTGTCCACTCCCAGGGGGGGTGAGCCCCATCCCCTGTGGCAGTTCCACCTGAAGGTGCTGCAGGACCAGCAGACAAGGAAGTCTTAGTGTGGGTGCCAAACATGCTGGGGCCTGGTGCCATGGCCAGATGAGGTGGGAGAGGTGGGGGCCCGCTGGGACCAGCCTTCCGAAATGTGCTATGCTGTTACAGTTTTAGAACATATGTGGGTTAGTAATAGTTGACACAATCCAAGATTAGTTATAACAGCATGCACAGATATTCCCATTAACCCAAAATGACAGATTTGGAACAGTTGTATAGCAAACAGAACACATGCATATATGGAACTACAGTGGCCATTACAAAGTCATGCAGGTTGCATTGATAGTAACAGGCCACCAATGATAGTATTTCAACACGGAACATTAATAGAAACACATTTCAATATTTGATGAACTATAGGACATATGTCCCAACAGTAGGTTTTGTGTAAACATACCCATTGATTTGTGTGTTTAGATTATTCTTGCAGATATGGTGGGGGGAGAGATGTCAATTAACAACTTGTCTATCCTTGCAGTACTCACAATTTTAATGATCATTGCTCTACTCATTACTCAACAGGTATTATTACAATACCCTATGCCCTTGGTTTGGGCAGTGGTATATTTGTACACAAGTGTATACTTCAGCTGTCTTATAGCTAAATTATACTTCTCTTACCTGGTAGACCTGTAGGGGAATGTTTGTTAACACTACCTGACTGTTTCTACACATATTCCCAGATTCCTAATTAAAATTATGCACATATCTCTCAATCTCTTAATGCACAACATGCGGACAAAACTTGACAACATGGGGGTACAAATAGAAACATATTCTGAATATTGCTCTTATACACTTTTAGACAGTTGCTAGACTAACATGATTTCTTTTAATATACATTTTCTGAAGGATTAGAAGTCTGAAACTCAAATGTATGTCATTATTTAGTGACTACAATTCTGAGATTATCCCAGTGATTTGTCAGGGAGGAAGAGGAACAGGCCAAAAATTTGAGCCATTCTGAAAAAATCTGTACGGTTGAGAGGTATGATTATGCATACAGCTTACAACCACTCCCAGGATTCGAACCATGGCTGTTTGTGCTAAAAATGCAACAATTTGTGCTGTATCAGAGTGAGCTATTTAAAAACTGTTGCTTGATCCTTTAGTGTTTTCTGTCTAAGTCTCTGATGGTTGTACAATCTGGCATTGTACTTACAACAGTCTTATACAGGCATTCCTAAGCATATTTTTTTATGTAGCACAGTGTGGATAACAGTGGTTAACACAACATTACTATTCAGAGAATGCAACACTAAATGCCATAAATTGCCAGAGTAAACACAACCAGTCCAGGATTTAGAACTTTATTCCCAGGCAGTTACGGTTTTATTTAAATATCACTTATCCGGGACTATTACTGTCATATTGTCTGATTTATTCATTACAACCCATACACAGTTTTTATACTGCCAAGTGACTTTCTATTACTTTATATTTATTTGGTATAACTACTACAAGCGGGATTGTTACTCACCAGCCTCACAACGGTAACCTACTTGCAATGGACTTACTGATTCACAGCCCGCTCAGCTGTAGCTGTAAAGGAAATCGAGAAATATTTAGGCATACCTGTCCATGACATACACAGGCTGGACTTTGGTAAACAGTTATTGATATGAATACTTACACACTGCTGGAACATCACTCCTCTGCCTTGCTTCTTGGACCCACTCATCCAAGAGCTTCTTCTTCCTCCACTTCAAGTCGGCATAGTGGTACTGGACCTGCTCACCAGTCTGAGGGATGCTAGTGGCACTGGAGAGATCATGGATGAGATGGTCCCAGGCTTTCACTTTATATTGGGAGCCCTGGTACATGCCCTGCAGCAGTCTCTCATCATGGTTTTTACCAGGAGTCCTACCATGACCTTATACTCCTGTATGCCCCAGTGCTGCACCCAGAAGCCTATGCCCTCATCAACACCTGCCATACTGCCTACAGTGGGAAGTTGCAACCAGTTATGAGCTGTATTCCCACCTGCTGGGTTTAAATATGGCCGATTTCCTGACCTTTGCCTTGATTGGACAGTTTTGAATATGCTGAGCTAAGCTAAGCCATAGGCAAACCTGCTTAGCTAAGGTTGGCAGTGCTTAAAGGGGCAGGTTCAGCATTCTTTACCAATGGGCAAATCCACTTAGCTGAGCTACTCATTGCTTAGCAGTCATATTTGCACAATGCTTACACCTGGTAAGCAGAGCTGTGCACTGCTTAGCATTGCTTATTTTTTATTTTATATACTATCTGCTGTATGGGATTGATTCATCATTCATTACATACTATAAATTTGTTTACTGTCCCTGACATCCCCCAATGTACTTTTATTACATTTATTCATGTGTGACTATACTGTATGGGGCACTTGTGTTTATATGGAGGTTTCACAACTTTATTAAACTAACACCTCACATCTGGACCTACTACAGTACTCTAGTTAACAAATATATGCTATTTAGTAGCTAATTATAAAAAAAAATGTTTATGTAATGCTATCGCATGTAAAATACAAATTGGTTATAGTGGGAATCGAGCCGGGAATGGCTGCTCACAAAGTGTATGCTCTAACCACTATACTATTGCTTATGTTAGATGTCTCTTGCTATTTAACTTCTTGCGCTGTTTAAGCTAGACCAAGCATAGCTAAGCAACGGGCACACCCTCGCAGCTACGCTTAAACTTTGCTGCATGTAGAAAAAAACAATTATTGTGTTTTATTATTTATACACTTCAGAATATCCCTGTTAATGTGGAACCTGTTATTTTATCAACTTTCTGCTTTGTGAGATGATTGTCCCTTATGGCTTTGTCCACATTCCTTACTCTGACAGGTTGGGAGGTGTGCACTATGTGCTTATGCTACATCTGTTATTCTTTCAACTTTTTCCTTGGTAAGGACGATTGCCCCTTATGGCTTTGACCAGATTTCTTACCCTGATGGCTTGGGGGTATTATGAGTGTTCTTACCATTTTAAATTGCTGAACGGGAATTCTGGTGTGCAGGGGGTGTATGCATTGTGAGACCACTGCTCTCAGACTCCTCCTCTGCACTTATACATAGAACAGTGTCTGTTTAACAACAGGGCAGCATGCTTTCATGAATATGCATGACACGCTGCTGTGCTGTATGGGAACGGTCCCATCCATGCAGGAATAAGCTATTTCTGCACGGAAGTTTGCTGAATTCCAGGGATTGAATCTAATAAAGAATAAGTACTTGTATCTATTAGACTAACAACATTATCTATGTCTTGGAAAATATTTACATGAAAATACATTTTAGGATATATGTTAATCCATATAAAATTTAAATATATATATATATATATATATCAAATTAATGAAACTATTTGTTGAAGAGGTAACAAATTCTTGAAAGCAGACTGCTATAATGTTTTCTTAAAATGTGGAAGAATATTACAGATTGGAATGACATTAAATCCTTTTTAGGGCATAGTGGTCTGATAATTGTATGATTACTGACTCTTTAGTAATAATTAATTCACCTATACCAGATTGTATTAACACTCCTCAATACCTATTAGTTTGTTCTATTAACCATAGTAAGGAAAGTGATTACTATGAATTGGAAAAATAATTCACCTCCTAACTTAGTGAACTTGTTAATTTGGCCACCATTGTATGCCAAAGAGAAATAAATGTGATTTCCATAATAGACAATTGTGTACAGAGCTCACCGTAAATGGAGCCACCTATACTGAGCAAGAAGACATAGCAAATCTCCTGGCTCATTAATTCAGCTCCAACTTTACCCCCCTTCTTCCCTCAACCTTCCCTCAGGAAATTTCATCAAATATAACTCCCCCTACTATTACTAGGGAACAGGTCCTTAATGCTCTCTCTGAGACCAAGAACACAGCATCTGCGAGCCCAGACAATATCTTAGGAAGCCTTCTAAATAGCATGAAGCATGACCTATCAGGGCCTCTGGAATTACTATTTAACTGTAGCCTCCAAACAAGTTTTGTGCCTCATAAACGGAGAAAGGCAACAGTCATCCCTCTGCACAAAGGTGGGTCATCTACAGACCCTGGAAACCACTGACCCATGAGTCTCACTAGTCTTGTATCTAAAGCCATGGAAAGAATTATCATGGAGATGATCAGTAGAGATATAGTTAACCTCCAGACACTGGACCCAACCCAGTTTGGTTTCGTCAAGGGCAGATCGTGCCTACTCAACCTGGTGGACTTCTTTGAGAAGGTCACCAAAGCAATGGATGAGGGCAAAATTGTTCACACTGTCTACCTTGACCTGACCAAGGTATTTGACACAACCCCATTTGGGCATTGTTGACAAACTCAAGAGGTTAAGTACAAACCCATGTGTCACCCACTGGATAGCCAACTGTCTCACAGACAGGACTCAGGAAGTTAGAATTGGGTAGTCCACCTCTACAAAGAGGCCAGTCACAAGTGGAATCCCTCAAGGATCAGTCCTTGGCCACTCCATTTTGGCATTTACTTCTCAGAAGTCAAGGCCAATGTCAGCGGTCTCTAGCTGACTAATTTTGCAGATGATTGCAAATTAAGAGCTGTCATTGAATCTCACACTGACACAAATGTTCTCTAGGAGAGGATGACACAGACAAACAAATGGTGTCAGAGCAATGGACAGAAATTAAATGCCAAGATATGCATAATAGCATCCTTTGGGAAGTCATCCATCCCTGGTAACTATCATATTGACAACACAACCCTTAGAGTTGACCCAGTAGTCAAGGACTTAGGGACACACATAGTAATGTAGCCTTTACCCATCATGTGACTATAGTGGTGAGGAAATCATTCTATATTGCACAACTTATAAACAAAGGTATGGCATCTAAGTCCAAGGAAGTCATTGTTCCACTGTATTCAGCATACATCAGACCTATCACTGAGTACAGTTCCCCCTTTAGTATGTACATAACCAGGTATATCCAACAATTGGAACGTTCACAGAGGTTCCTCACTAAAATAATACAGGGCATAATTAAAATGTTCTATGCAGACCACCTCAAGGCCCTATCCCTGCATTCTGTCTCCCACAGGCTTTTGAGAGGAGATCTATGCCTGGCATGCAGGGCAGTGTCAGACCCCAATGTTAACAGACCTCCTGCATATCCACAAAAAAAAACAGCAACATAATTACCCATTCTAAAGACTTAAACCTTGCCTGTGATATAAATAGGCCCTGCTGGAGAGATAGGTATGTATACCAGAGACTACCACTTCTATATAACAGCCTCCCTATCCATGTGACGCAGAGTTTCTCCCTAACCTAATTCAAGTGCAATGTTGACAACTGGATGAGAAATTGGAAATTCATCCCTGGTTTGGCAACTATGTCTCTAATGGACACAGGTAACCAGTAAATGGTTCATCTCCTAAACCCCTGCTTTCACTTATTAATGGTATCAGAACTTGTCAGAGATTTTGGATGCATGGCTAAGCTTAAAAAGACCTTTGTGTTTGTTAGCCTAGTAAACACCTATGAACCTATTGGATCAAATGAGAAAAACTGGACAAAACTGAAATCGCTTTTGGATAAATACTTTTAATGTTAGCTAATAATAATAATAATAATAATAATAATAATAATGATAATAGTGAGAACGGCTCACCCATGCTACAGTTTTCTGTGAGAGAAAGGTTAGTTTGCTTTTTATTTGTTGTATTTTGTATTACTTTATTGCCCTTTTCTATATTGTATACTGTGATTTGTTTTCTTTACACTATGTTTTACTTGTATTCTGCTTTTAACTGCATGTTAAAACTTTAAAAGAGATCACAGCTCTGTCTCTTATGAGTCAGACAGAATTGTTTCCCGCCATTCCACCCGGTTACTGTTGTGTTCTTAAACACCACTTTCTTTCTAGTTGCCTGCCCCTTATGTTAATTTGACCATATATATCATGTCCACTCTGCTTTTACTGGCTGGTGTGAGTAAGCACAAAATTATCATTTTGTGAAATCACTCCTCTTCAACTATTTAAATTTATTGGCCATCCTACTGTATTCCATAGTACCAGAATACAAAAGTGACCACCCCCTTTCAATCTAACTTGCTGTTTTAAAAATAGTGACTCTTCACTAAAACTTAACTTTTTAGACAGGTAAAACTTAAGTTACCTACTTTCACATCTAACTCCTCTAGTGCACACTGCATGTTTAGGATAAACCATTTTTTTTTCATCTTACCTTTAAGCATCTATTGCAGGACCACCAGTTACTGGAGCACTCACATTCTGCCTCTCAGTAGTCATCTTGGGATTAGTGCTTCTGTTTTCTCCTGGTGAGAGAAGGAATTAATTTACATTATTTCCTAGAGACTGCTAATCACCAGAAAGCTTAATAACTGCTTTATAGGTGACAGCTTCATATCTGTGCTTATATTCTGATCCTGGTGAGAGTAGAAGCAGCGTGCATGGATTCCTTACTCTTTTTGGTTTTAGAGTGAGTGTCTGTGCTTACTGTACCTGATTAGTCTGGTTGCTGTTCGAGTCATCTACCAGAAAAAGGCTGCAAGCCTGCAGACCCTTGCAATATCTGGGACAAGACTGTGGATCACCAAACAGGCTGTGGCTTTCTTTTCTTGCGATTGGTGCTAACATTTTGATTCTAGTGAGATAAGAAGCAAAGGAGTATTGTTTCCCAACAGAGTGAAGCTGTGGTAAGACCAGCATTAGTAGTAGCCAGGCAGTAGCCATTCATGCGACTCCCCTCTTTTCATCATTCTTGACAAGCTAATTCTTATTTTTCAGTAAGTACTGTTTGATTTCTTTCTAACTTCAGAATATCTGCCTAAAAACTTCATCCTTAATTTTTTAGTGTCTAGGTATTAGTTTCCCATCAAGTGTTTGGTAGTGTTCTGTACAGACTCAGACACCTTGAATAATATTTTTTTCCTGTAAAACAAATATATAAGGAAACAGCTGCAGTACTTAGTAATAATGGTCATCCCTCCTGGCATATCTAAAGGTCAGTTCCCTGTGCTTTCTCCTATTAACCTGGTAAACTTGGGCATTCTAAGGCAGTGCAGCAACTGCCTCATGTACACAGACAACCCTCTCCTCTTACCTCCCCACACTCAGACTTGTGAGAGATGCACTTATATATCCAAACTGGAAGCCATGCACTCTTAAGCCAAGACTGGAATAGCTGCTCATGAGGAGAAGGTCAACACCTGCACCACACCACATGTAACACATAGCCCTCCAGGACACCCACTATTACAGCTCTCACATCAAAACACAAACCACACACCCACCTTCGCAGAGGCTCTCAATAGAAATCTACCCAAACACACTCGACCACCACAACACAGCAAAAACCACAAGACACATAACTCACCTACACACTGTGCTCCTCAACCTAAACCCCTAAGGCAAACAGCTTGCCCAATACACTAATCATAGGTGACTCAATAGTGAGGCATACTGATGTCCCACTCACTAGGTTGAATAAGGAGAAGGTAACAGTAAGCTGTCTATCAGGTGCCAGAATCCAACACATAACACACACACTCAGGTCACTCCACAACAAGTACAAGTATGACTCTGTCACTGTCCATGTAGGTCTGAATGACATGATATGCACCTCCTTGGACTACATGAAAAGAGACATGGAGGAGCTCTTGGATTATGTGGCCCAGGCAGGTATGATCATAGCCCTGAACAGCATCCTACCATTACTCAGAATGATACCGCAGTACAAGCAGAAAATGATTAACTTCAGCAATTGGCTAAGTTTCTGGTGTCATTCTAAGGGGATCCAGTATATGTCTGCTTGGGATGACATGATTGACAGACCTTGATGCTTTGCCAGAGATGGCCTGCATCTGTCACCCCTGGGTTTGTGGAAACTGGCTAAGGCTCTTGCCACCCCTATAGTGCCTTTTTTAGGCAATGTTCCAAAGACCAATTTACCACTATAACAGCTATAAATAAATGCAATCTGAGGGTCATGCTGCTCAGTGCTAGAAGTCTAAATCTTAAGATGCACTTGCTTGAAGCACTCCTCAAAATGGAGAACATTGACATTTTTGCTACAATGGAAACCTGGTTTAAAGCAGCAGAAAGCACTCCTGCACTACCAGGCTATAACTCATTCCACACCTTTCAGCCCCAGAACATGGCCCAAAGCTCTAAAGGTGGTGGTGTCTCCATATTCATAAATGATATGCACACCTCCAGACTAGTAGCCCAGCATAGCGCATCTGAGATACTTCAGGTACAACTAACATTGGGTAAGACAGTGATTCAGGTGGTAGCCTGCTATAGGTCCCCAACCATATCCCAAGACTCTCACTCCACATTCCTAAGCACCATGGAAACTATTAGGGTCCAACCCAACACTCTCATACTAGGTGACTTCAACTAACCCTCCGTCAACTAGGAAAGCTACTTATGCACCAATACACTGGCTCAACACTTCTTGGAATTAATAAGTCCCAATGCCCTGGACCAGCTCATTCTTACCCCCACTAAAGGAAGCAACATCCTTGACCTGGTTATTACTAACATGAGCAACCATTGCTCTACACCAATAGTCAACTCCTCCCTGGTTAGATCCGACCACAAACTAATCACCATGTAAATCCACATCTCACCCATACCCCCCACAAAGGTAACCACCATGAAAAGCTTCTCCAAAGCTGACTTTGGACTCATAAAGCAGAGGTGGCTAACTTCACGGCACCCATGTCAATGGAAAATAGATGCATGACTGCTGAATCATACACCAATGCACTGTACGGACAAGTACATAAATGCATGGAACTAGCCATACCCAACAGAGCCATGACGCTCTCCTCCAAAAAAAAGGAAGCCAATCTGGTGGTTCCTTGCCACTTAACAAACTCTACAACAGAAGGAAGAAACTGTTGCAGAAAAAGATGACGTCTCAAGATTGGAAAAACACTTTTATTAGCCTCAGCAAAAAGTTGAGATATCTTATCAAAACCTCTAAAGCCAGCTATGAAGGCAGAATTGCAGCAGACTCTAAAAACAACCACAAAGCCTTCTATAGTTATACCAAGAATCTCCACGACAATACCCAGGTTTGCTCTGAGTTACTGCACAATAGTACCTCCTATGCTGAGCCAACACATATTGCAACATACTGGCCGACAGATTCAGTGCCAACTTTACCCCCTCTCCCTCTCTAAAAGGACCAATCACAATACTAGAGGAATGTCAGACACCCGGCATTACTGCAGTACAGGTTAAGGTTGCATTGTCCAAAACCAAGAATACACCTTCCATGGGACCCAACAGTATCCCTGGATGTGGTCTACATGAACTACAAAGTGAACTGGCACCACATCTGTGAGCCCTGTTCAATCACAGCTTCACCTCAGGCTTTGTCCCTACCAAATGGCGCACTGCTACAGTCATCTCTCTCCATAAAGGGAGAGAGACTATAGACCCTGAGAATTATCGCCCCATTAGCCTGACAAGGCTGATATGTAAGGCTATGGAGCATATCATCCTGGACCTAATTAACAAGGATATAGGAAATCTTCACACTCTAGACCCCACACAATCTGGTTTTGTGAAAGGTAGATCATGCCTGCTCAACCTGGTTGACTTCTTTGAGTCAGCCACCAGAGCTGTGGATGAGGGCAAGGCAGTTCATACAGCCAACCTCGATCTGGCAAAGGCCTTTGTTGCCATTCCCCACTCAGGAATTATTGATAAACTCACCAAACTAGGCATCAACCCCTGTATCACTAGGTGGTTTGCAAATTGGCTCACAGATAGAACCCACAGTGTGAAAGCAGCAGACTCCAAGTCAGACTGCCCACCAGTCATGCGTGGAGTCCCAAAGGGATCGGTCCTGGGTCCTCTCCTGTTTGGCATCTACTTCTCAGAAGTTCAGGTCAACACGGAGGGACTCTGGCTGACCAAGTCCACAGACTACTGCAAGCTGGTAGCGATTATTAGCTCCCCAAATGATGTAGACATCCTATGGAAAGGCCTCACTGAGACCTATGACTAGCGTTGAAACCATGGCCTTAAGCTTAATGTCAAAAAATGTGTCATCATTCCCTTTGGGAAAAACTTAGTTCCCACTAATTACCACGTCGATGGGAGCCCATAAGAGATTTGGGGACATAGGTTGACAGTAACCTCTCATTCGACCAACACATTGTCACTGTGGTGAGAAAGTCCTTCTTTGTGGCATTTCTCATTACCAAGTGTTTTGCATCCAGGAAGAAAGAGGTCATCACCTCTCTCTACTCTTCCCTCATTAAGCTAAGTATAATGCCTCATTTGGCATGTACCTCACTAGACACATGCAATAGCTGGAAAGGGCACAAAGTACCTCACAAAGAGGATCCTAGGTCCTACATGGATAGACTCAAAAATCTCCAGCTATTCTCTGTCTCATATCATCTACTAAGAGGCTATCTCTGCTGGAGTTACAAAGCCATGTCTGACCCAGCTCTGTTAGAAATGCTACAGCTAAAGAAATCCCATTCCCTCCGTACCACACTCCATAGGTTCATAGGTTCATAGGTTGGTACTAGGCTATCGGCCCTAGGGCCTATATAAGCCTAGCCATAACAATTCCCTGGCTATTTCTTCCCAAACTATTTACTTCCCTGGACCCCTGTCTATTAGGGAGACTGATGTGATCCCTGAGGTGAATTTCCTTTCTCCCATCCAATCGTCAAGGTTCCTTTTGAAGAGGGCCAAAGAGGCGCTCTGCTTGACATGTATGGTCAATCTATTCCAGAGTCTGGGGAGTCTCTGGGTCAGGAACCTATCCCTCCAGCATGTTTTGTTTATTGTGATGACAAGGTTTAGATCCCTGGAATGTGTGGCTCTGAAGGATTGGTATTTCTTTAAGTGTAGCATGTCCAACAGCACGAGTTTGACATGGCCTTGTATGTTAAGCAGAGATAACCTCTGAGTAGACGATATGCGACAGAGTATAGCTGGAGTTTTTTAAGGCAGTCAGCATAGGGCATCTGCTTTAGGCCTGTGATTATTTTAGTGAAGTATTTCTGCGGCCATTCCAGTTGTTGCAGATGTCTTGAGAGCATACCAAATGGGGTTTTGTATTCTATAATGGGTCTAATGAGGGATGAGTACAGCGGGGCAATGGGCTCATTTTTTTCTGGATGAAAAGCCCTTAGTGATGAGGTGTGTCACATAGAAGGATTTCCTGACTGTTGTGGGGATGTGGCTATCGAAAGTGAGGCCACTGTCCACCTGTGTCCCTAAGTCTCTTATCACACTTTCGGTATTTGGTTTACTGCTACCTATATGGTAATTTACGGGTACATGTTTTTTCCCAAAGGGGATAACTATACATTTCTTGACATTGAGCTTGAGCCCATGGCTCTGGCACCAAGCATCTGTTTCTGTGAGGCCCTTTTGTAGAGTATCCACATCATTTGGGGATTCAATAATGTCTCCCAGTTTGCAGTCATCTGTGAACTTTGTTAGCCAGAGTCCCTTAGTGTTGGCCTGTACTTCAGAGAAGTAGATGCCAAACAAGAGCAGCCCCAGGACTGAACCCTGAGGTACTCCACTTGTCACTTGTCAGGACCTGGATTTGGAGTTGGCTACTTTTACAGTGTGGGTTCTGTCAGTAAGCCAGTTGGCAACCCATCGAGTGACATAGGGATTAATGCCCAGCTTAGTAAGTCTACCTATGATTCCAGAGTGGGGGATGGTGTCAAAGGCCTTGGCAAGGTCCAGATAGGCTGTGTGGACCACCTTACCCTTGTCCATGACTCTGGAGACTGATTCGAAGAAGTCAATTAGATTCAGGAGACAAGACCGGCCCTTCACAAACCCAAACTGGGTGGGGTCCAGTGTTTCAATTTTGCCAATGTCTTTATTTATAAGTTCCATGATAATACGTTCCATGGCCTTGCAGATCAGGCTCATCAGACTGATGGGGTGGTAGTTTCCAGGATCAAAGGTGGATCCCCCCTTGTGGATTGGGATAACTGTAGCTGTGCTCCACTCAGTGGCATGAAGCCTGAGGTGAGGCTATGATTAAATATGACACTTAGGTGAGGTGTCAGTTAATTTTATAGTTCATGTAATTCACAGCCCGGGATGTCATCTGGTCCCATGGATGCTGTATTCTTAGCTTTGGAGAGTGTGTTTTTTTACCTGTGTGGCCATTATTACCAAAATTTGGCAATCTTCTGGTATTGAGGTGGTTTGTTTAGAGGGTGAGAGGGGGTGAAGCTGGCACTGAATTGATCTGCCAGGATACTGGAAATATCCTTAGGATCAGTATATTTAATGCCATTCTGTTGTAGCTCAGAGCAGATCTGAGCATTGCCATTTAGATTCTTGACATAGTTATAGAATGCCTTGTGGTTGTCTTTGGAATCTTTGGAAATTTTATTTTCATAACTAGCTTTGGAGGATTTTATGAGGGATCTCAGCTTCTTACTGAGGCTGGTAAGTGAGTTTTTTGCATCCTGGGATTTTCCTCTTTTCTGCAACAGTTTCTTCCTTTTGTTGTAAAGTTTATTTATGGCAGGGGACCACCAGATTGGCTTGCTTTTTTTGGAGGAGAGCATCTTGGTTTTATTTGGGATGGCACGATTCATGCATGAGTGGATATGCTTGTACAGTGCCTTAGTGTAGGATTCAGCAGTCGAACTTTCAGTTCCCGTCTGCATGGGTGTCATGTCGTTTGTCACTTCTGACTTGAGTAGCATGAAGTTGGCTTTGGAGAAGTTTTTTATGGAGGTTTCCTTACTGAATGGTGGGGTGAGATGTGGATGTTAAGGGTGATTAGCTTATGGTCAGACATGACCAACGAGGGGGTGACCATAGGTGTGGAGCTTCGATTTCCCATGTTGATAATGACCAGGTCTAGGATATTGGAGCCCCTGGTAGGACTATGGATTAGTTGATCCAGGGCATTGGAATTTATGAATTCCAAGAACCATTGGGCAAAGGTGCTGGTACACAAGTAGTTTTCCCAATTAATGGCAGGGTAGTTGAAATCACCCAGTATTAGGGTGTTTGGTTGTATCTTAATATTTTCCAGTATGTTTAGAAAGGTGTAGTGAGATTCTTGGGGCATGGTGGCAGAGCTGTAGCAAGCTATAATTTGGATTGCAGTCTTACCTAGTGTTAGTTGCACCTGGAGAATTTCAGATACATTGTGTTGGGCAACTATCCTGGTGGTTTGAATATCCTTGGTGAATATGGACACTCCTCCACCTTTAGTGTTTCGGTCCTGGTTTGGTAGCCAAAAAGTGTGGTAAGAGTTGTAGCCTGGTATTGCAGGGGTGATCTTCGGAGCCTTGAGCCAGGTCTCATTTACTGCACAGATATCTATGTTCTCCATTTTTAGGAGTGCCTCGGGAGAGTGCATTTTGAGGTTTAGACTTCTAACATTGAGTAGCATTACCTTCAGAATTTGCATGCTTGTACCTGTTACGGCGGTGATTTTGTCCTTTGAACTTTGCCTAAAAAAGTCACTGTAGGGGTGGCAAGACCCTTAGCCAGTAACCTGAATCCCAGTGGCAACAGGTGCAGACCATCTCTGGCAAAGCATCGTCATCTGTCGATCCATGTCATCCCAGGCAGACAGATACTGGATCCCCTTAAAAAGACACCAGAAGCTTAGCCAATTGTTGATGTCAATAATTTTGTCCTTATATTGTGGTATCATCCTAGGTGAAGGCAGGATACTGCTCAGGGCTAGGGTCATACCTGTCTGGGCCACATGATCTGAGAGCTCTTCCATTTCTCTTTTCATGTAGTCCAGGGAGGTACATCTCAAGTCATTCACTCCAACATGGACAGAGTCATATTTGTCCTTGTTGTGGAGTGACTTGAGTGCATGCATTATGTGGTAGATCCTGGCACCTAACAGGCAGCTGCCTGTAATTTTCTCCTTGTTCCTCCCGGTGAGTGGGACATCAGTGTGCCTGACTATATAGTCACCTATGACTAAAGTGTGAGGTACATTGTCTTGCCTTAGGGGCTGTTGTTGGATAGCACACTGGTGTTGTGAGCTATGTGACACTTTGGTTGTGATTGGTGTTTGTTTGCATTTCAGCTTTGGAGGTCCTTGGTGCTTGGGCAGGTTACAGTTAAGGGTCTCTGCATATGTGGATTTAATGTTGCTATATGTGGGTGTTGGTGGTGTGGGTTTAGAAGGTCTGTATGTTGCTTGAGGTGTAGTGTGGGTGTTAACATTCTCCTCTTGACTGTCTAGCACAATCTTGGGTGGAGAGAGCTTTGCTTCCAGTTTGGCTATGTAAGTGCATCTCTCACAGGTTGCAGTGTTGGGTGGTAGGAGAAGAGGGTTGTCTATGTACATAAGGCAATTGCTGCATTTCCCCAGTATGCTCAGATTCACCAGGTGGACACGAGAAATCACTGGAAGCTGACCCTAGGACATGCCTGGTTTGGTGCTTTTTTTGTAAAGTACAGGAGCTGTTTTCCCTTGCCTTAGCAAGGTACTTTGCAATTATGGGCTGTTTAGTGCTTATGATTAATTTCTCCTTATCAACAAGGAGAGTTGAATGCTTGTATCAGTGTAAGACTTCCTAGCACTTTCCAGCAGGTATTAGAGCAAGTGCTAGTCACAGGGATGTTTAAAGGTAAGATGAAAAAAATGGTTTATCCTAAACACTGCAACGTGCACTAGATAAGTTAAATGTGAAAGCAGGTAACTTAAGTTTTACCTGTCTAAAAGTTAAGCTTTAGTGGAGAGTCACTATTTTTAAAACAGCAAGATAGATTGAAAGAAGGCAGTCACTTTTGTATTCTGGCACTATGGAATACAGTAGGATGGCCAATAAATTTAAATAGTTGAAGGGGAGTGATTTCACAAAATGATAATTTTGTGCTTACTCACACAAGCCAGTGAAAGCAGAGAGGAAATGAGATATATGGTCAAATTAACATAAGAGGCAGGCAACTAGAAAGACAGTGGTATTTAAGAGCACAACAGTAAGCAGGTGGGTGGGTGGGAAAAACTTTCTGCCTGACTCACAAGAGACAGAGCTGTGGTCTCTTTTGAAGTTTTAATATGCAGTTAAAAGCAGAATACAAGTAAATCACAAGGTAAAGAAAACAAATCACAGTATTCAAAATATAAAAAGGCAATACAAGTTTTGCAAAGTACAACAAATAAAATAGCTAACTAACCTTTCCTTCTCAGCAAAGTGTAGCAGAGGCTGATGAGCTTTTCTAGTAAAGCTCTGAAATGTTTTATTTTACCCCATACATAGAAAGTTTAGGTCCTAGCTCCATCTCCTCAGTTCACAAATGATTAACCTTAAGTGACCTCTTCTATCTTACGTATGAGTCCTTAATTGATCAGTTCTAATTTCTGCCTGACTCACAAGAGACAGAGCGGTGGTTTCTTTTGAAGTTTTAATATGCAGTTAAAAGCAGAATACAAGTAAAACGCAAGGTAAAGAAAATAAATCACAGTATTCAAAATAAAAAAGGCAGTAAAGTAACAAAGAAACAACAAATATAAAGCAAACTAACCTTTCCTTCACAGCAAAGTGTATCAGAGTCTGGTGAGCCTTTCTAGTAAAGCTCTGAAATGTTTTGTTTTACCCCTTAAATAGAAGGTTTAGTTCCTAGCTACAACCCCTCAGTTCACAAATGATTAACCTTAAGTGACCTCTTATATCGTATGTGTGAGTCCTTAATTGACCAGTTCTACTTTCTGCCTGACCCACAAGAGACAGAGCTGTGGTCTAATTTGAAAATTTAATATGCAGTTAAAAGCAGAATACAAGTAAAACACAAGGTAAAGAAAACAAATCACAGTATTCAAAATATAAAAAGGCAATAAAAGTATTGCAAAATACAACAAATAAAATAACTAACTAACCTTTCCTTCACAGCAAAGTGTAGCAGAGGCTGGTGTGATTTTCTAGTAAAGCTCTGAAGTATTTTATTTTATCCCTTAAATAGAAGGATTAGTTCCTAGCTCCACCCCATCAGTTTATAAATGATTAACCTTAAGTGACCTCTTCTATCTGATGTAGGAGTCCTTAATTGATCAGTTCTAATTTCTGTCTGCCTCACAGGAGACAGCGGTGTAGTTTCTTTTGAAGTTTTAATATGCAATTAAAAGCAGAATACAAGTAAAACACAAGGTAAACAAAGCAAATCACAGTATTGAGAATATGAAAAGGCATTAAAGTTACTCAAAATTCAAGAAATAAAATGCAAACTAACCTTTCCTTCACAGCAAAGTGTAGCAGAGTCTGGTGAGCTTTTCTAGTAAAGCTCTGAAATGTTTTATTTTACCCCTTAAATAGAAGGTTTAGTTCCAAGCTCCACCCCCTCAGTTCACAAATGATTAACCTTAAGTGACCTCTTCTATCTTATGTACAAGCCCTTAATTGATCAGTTCTAATTTCTGCCTGACTCGCAAGAGACAGAGTGGTGGTTTCTTTTGAAGTTTTAATATGCAGTTAAAAGCAGAATACAAGTAAAACACAAAGTAAAGAAAACAAATCACAGTATTCAAAATATAAAAAGGCAATAAAGTAATACAAAATACAATAAATAAAATGCAAAATAACCTTTCCTTCACAGCAAAGTGCAGCAGAGTCTGGTGAGCTTTTCTAGTAACACCTCAAACTCATTACCACAATCAACAGAACATGCTGGAGGAACAGGATCATAACCCAGAGACTGCCCATGCTGTGGAATAGACTTCCCATACATGTCAAACAGAACACCTCACTGGCCCTCTTCATGAGAAATCTTGATGAGTTAATGGGAAATAGAAAGTTTACCCTGGGGATCACTCCAGTGGCTCTACTTGATGGAGGCACTGGGAACTAACATCGGGTGACACGATGGCAGGGCACTTCTATGGGCTAGGCTTGTAAAGGCTTCAAGGCCATTAGCCTAGTACACACCTATGAACCTATGAATAATGATGGTTAATATGATGACACAGGATTCAGATTAGTCACTAGCATCACATTAACATTGTAAATATTGTAAATGTTATTGAATTGTCAATCTTCATGCGGGTATAGTGAAATTTCAAAAGTATTGGAGAGCATTATATTAACTTTTCCACTTCTGATATATTTTTTCTATCATCTCTGATAGCTGTTTAGGCAGGGGAAGGCAATCTTCATCTCTAATATGTGATTTCAAACAAGTTTCTGTTATGGCAAGAATGTTGGGTTTATGAAGGGCAATCTAGGAGTGGAGATTGGAGGTTTTATTAGTTAAGCTTCTGATGTTTATTTGAAAAAGTGTATTGGAAATGGATATTTTAGAGATGTGAGTAGGGGTAATGGGTTGTGAGGATGATTGGGTTGTGAGAATTGGGTTGGGGTATATGCGACCACATGGCTGTAGGGTGAGAAAATTGGGTTGGGATAAGGAAGTGATTTGATTTTTAGTTTAGACTAAATATATGGGGGTGTTAGTATTTGAGAGTATGCTAGAAGTTTTGGTTTTATAGATGTAGGGATGTTATGTTATACAAGCTGGAAGCGATAGGAAAATGTAGTTTATGATGGGAATTTCTCTGGTGCAGGTAGTATAAGAACTGAAGAGATGGAAGATGTGATTAGGTGTGATTTTTCTTTGTTCAGAAAGAAGAAGGTACAGAAGAAGTAAGATAAACATGATAGAAAAGGGTATAAGTATAGGGAGAGAAGAGTGTATAGAAAATATACAAAGTGAAGGGCAGTAGAAGAGGTTGTTGCAGTAAAGCAATGGGAAAATATAGGTATTTAAAAGAGTCCTTATTTCTGAGTTACACAAGGTTTGCTTAAATTTATATTTAGAAACAATCGGTTGGTTGATTAAGGAATTCAGACATTTCTTATATGTAGCCATAAATTAGATGTTTTAAAATGTATATAAGAATCCCTTTGTCTTATCACAACTGACAGATTAACAAACATGAGGAAAACAATCAAACTGAACTAATAATGGTGATGATGATGATGATGATGATGATGATGATGATGATGATGATGATGAAAAGGGACAAGTATTTAAGCAACTTTGAAATGCCTTGCAGGTTTCAACAAAACAAGTCCATGTTTAATATTTTTATGAAATATCTTTCACTTACTGATGACTGTCACTTTTTAGAACACTAGAATCACTTATATGAAAAACTTCATCACTATAGAAAAATGCCTTGAGCATGTGTTTTGAATACAGTAGTTGGAAACATTTAAATATAGATATCGAGCCAGAATATGCTGTATCAAGTGTTACCTCCTGCCTCAAGATAGACCTAGGAAGAAGTTATTAATTACCATTGAATTGTCAATATTATTCTCGAAAGCAGCAAAGCAATTTATTCCAAACAAGCAGAATGCGCTACAATAAAAAAAACATCACAGCAAACATTCTCACTGATAAATATTATGATGTTTTGTACTGGTAATTGAAGAACCATTTTCTCTGCAAAGAGGCATTGTGTCTTTCACTCTACAAAAGGCTAGCCTGGATATCAAAAGGGACTTAATTCCCATGACTTTGTTAGGAAATTTTGGAGGGGCTCTCAAGATGAGTAATATGTTTGGATTTGTACATACTAAAGGGGGCATTATTTCATTCCACTCACCCACAACTCTCTCACTGAAGAAGTGCCTCTACAAATGCAAGGAGTAGTCGGTTATGATGCCTGTGCCCCTCCTTCCCCATCAGTGCTTCTTGCTCAGGACAACGTCTTCACTTCTCCATGAAATAATTTTGTGTTTCTATATCAGATTATACCCATCCCCTCCATGTTATGTGAGAAAACCTTTAGCTTTTGCAGCCTCTTGTCATATTCCCTCCCCTTCATCCCATATACTCTTCTTTTAGTTTTCTTATCCAGATATCCTGCTCTTCATATGGCATCTAGAATGAGATGACCTGACCAGGGTCAATTATAGCAGAAGCATTACCTCTTTGCGTCTGGAGTCTATCGTGCTGAAGATAGATCCTCAGCGTCCTGACAGTTGCTCTGATTGTCCTCTCATTCTGATCAAGGTGGATCAATAAAGTATTGGCCAACACTTCCAGATCTTTAATTTACTCTTTTGCTGTCAGTTCCACTTCCTCCATTCACTACTTTACCAGAGGATTGTTGAGGCCTAGATGCATTACGTTATATTTCTCTACACTGAACCTCGACTATCACTTTCATCCTACTTGGATCAGCATTGTAAATCCTTTTTTAGACACTTCTTGCCATGCTCCTTTGCTATTTGTGTAATTAGTGAAGAAGTTGATTCTGTTTTCTGTTAGACTAAGACATTGAGGAGAACTGGATACAGAAATGAACCCTGCAATAATCCATGTATTACTTATTATACTCCTGATGTTGTTTTTGCCATTACAGCGTTGTGTTCAACCATTCAAGAATGCAAAAGTCCAATTCCTTAGTCTTGATCCTATCTCCTAACCACTCCAGATGTTCTAACAACCTCCTTTGTGAGGCAGAGTCAAAGTTCATACTGAATCCAGGTAGACCACATCTGTCATTGCTATCTAGCCACGTTTTCCTGTAATCAAATAGTTGTCCTACAGGTTGTTGTCTTCCTGGAAACTGGCCAGCATTTTCCTGAGCATTCTGTTCATGATTCTCTCTGCTGCTTCCATTAGGCTAAGTGACATGTGGCTGCCTTGGTTATTCCCTCGCCACATTGTACCTAAATTGTTGTTCTACAGTCCATGGGTGCTGCCAATGTAGTCAGTGACCTGTTAGAAATCTCAGTTGAAGGATTGACCCACACACTGGCCAGATGCCTGAGGACCCCTGGAAGTATCCCATCTGGTCCATGTGTGTTATTCTTTCTTGAGGAAACCACAGATCTCTCAACTTTCCCCTTCATTCTCCTGATGTCTTTGCATTGCTCTTCTCTTCCCCTTCCTCCCTCCTAGCATGACAGTTTCTATTCTAAGTCCCAAATAATTCATTTGAGTCCTCTGCTTTTAAAACTGTCTTCTATGATCTCCTTCTTGTCCTTGCTCATCCTAGTCAAGTCTGTCCTTCTATTACTTCTTTCTGCTATATTCCTAAATAAGCCTTTATTCTCCCTCTTGACCCATACTGCAAGCCCACTTTCAGCTTGACCCTTTGACGTACCCACCTCAATCAATACTCTTCTATTGGCTTCCCAGTACTGCAGATAGTAAGCTATTTATCTGGTTGACTAAAATATTAAAACCTACATACGCTAAAAATTAGCACTGAGCCAGAAACTCCAAATATCTCTAGTGGTTTGCAGACTGAAAAAAATATTCTTTTGCTGAGGGCAATGGCCATATTCTAGGCAGAGAAGAAGGATGGTTGGTTATGACAAAAAGTATGGCTTGCAATGTCATAAAAGACGCCAGCTCTGTGGCACACAGAGATAAAGCCATGACTACAACCCACATGAATTGAGATTAATTAGTGGCCGAGGAAGCCCAGAGAGTCAGGGAAGGTTGGGTAAGAGATGTGCAACTTACGACTGCATACTTACTTGGGAGGGAAGGTTGCAGTGGTTCCTTCCATTGTGGTGACCTGGCTCTCCATGGGAGTGGTATAGGCCACTCACTTGAGAATGGGCCAGGTGGGGAGTGATATCAGTGGATCCACATGAGCCAGTGTATTAGTCCTTATGGAAGCATGTCAGGGAGTGAGTACCCCTCCATATCAGGGGCATAGGCAGTCTATCCACTGTGACATGAAGCCTATGTCCCCAACAGGGAGTGGGGTAGGAAGCATCAAAAAATGCCCTTATGGCTGCAAGGATGGATTCTCTGAGATCAACTCTCACATAATTTGGAATGAATGTGCTGGGAACAGCTCCACCTGTGAGGAACAAATGACCCAATAGATCTTAAGGAACACATGGTCAGCAGGTAGTGGGTCATCAAAAATCTGCAAATAAAAAAATTAAGTAGCGTTAAAGAGTACTAAACAGGAACAGACCATAGCAAGATAGTGGGGCAGTGTGTCCTTGAAAGTATCAAAAGTCCTACTGCTTGACCAGACAACCATAGCTTCTGCACAAAAATGTCTGGGATATTTGGCTAGGAGATACTAAATGTACTGATAAAGATGGTGAAGGCTAGCTGACTCAGGAATTAACTTTGTGGGATGTCAGTGTCTACTTGTACAGGATATCAGAAAGAGCTGCATTTTTTAAGTTCAGGTAAAAGTTTAAGGTGCACAACTAAGTCATATGCTTTGGGCAGATCAATAAATATGATACCTATTGCTTTGCCCTCATCCAAGTTCTTCTGGATGGAATTAAAAGGATCAGTAAAATACTGCAGCCTTTCCTTTAGTCACAATGCTGATATAAGTGTCAGTTGCAATTCATTTATATAGGTAGAAAGCAGGGAAGAAACTGAAACCTCCTAGATTATGATGTGGAAGACAAAAGAGATAAGAGGCAGTGTAATATGATGAGTAGAGGCAATCCTTAATTTGGATGGGGAATTACCACATAAGACTTTCGCTGTTCAATGGTAAAGGTTCGATTGCAGAAACATGTTAATGAAGGGTGGAGTGGTGTACTTAAAAAGGTGTCTCGGGTTTGGAGGAATTTGGATGTACATCCATCAATGCTAAAAGAACTGTAAAATTGAGTCTTTTGCAGTTGTCTGTTGACTTTATAGATAATTACTGCATTAGTATATGAAAGAGTAATGTCTTTTAATATGGTTTAGGTCAGGAAGGACTTTAAGACTGATCACTGGGGAGTTTGAAAGCCATTTTACATGATCAGCAATTAATTAGGCAATATCATCTTATGTGTGAAGATGATATGACTAACATGTTATGTTCTGTTCTAAAGTCATGGGCTAATTTGACCTTGCTTCACTCATTCCAGACTCATTTAGAGATCCCTAGCAGTTTGGTTTCTCAATATGGTTGCCACCCATTCTGTTGTCAGTGGGAGACTCATGGGTTGAGCTTCCTCATCCTGTTGCCCGCACTGTAAAGCAGTGGAACTTTAAAAGTCCCACTTTTTAATCATGCCAAATCACCGTGGAAAAGCCGCAAATACTTCCATTTTTTTCCATGACAATTTGGTTATGTCACCATACCAGACCTGCAGGCAGAGCTATTCGCTGTTAGGTCTGGATGCTGTATATCATGCAGTAATTGGCTGCAACTTGTGAAGGGGTGGGGACTCAGCCAGGAAGACCCCTACAAAGATTGTAGCTGTAGAACATTTTTTATTAGGGCTTCTATAGATGCTAATACTACAGGACTGTAATTTGTCTGTATTTAACACTTTCTAGCAAAGATTCAAGCCAGGATTCCAGCCAGCCCCCTAGCCATTCCAGCAGGCAGGAAGCCTGATAACCAACTAGCCAGCTAGCCAGCAAGCCAGCCACTCCAGCAGGCAGGAAGCCTGACAGCCAGACAGCCACCCAGGCATTCCAGCAGGCAGGAAGCCTAATAGCCAGCTAGCCAGCTAATCGGCCAGACAGCCACTCCAGCAGGCAGGAAGCCAGTCATCCAGCCAGCTAGCCCAGCAAAGCACAGAATTGTAGTGGTAAGTACAATAGTATTTTGTGGCTGTAATTATTTAAAATGGGAATACTGTTTTATTTTAGTTTAAGTTTTTAATGTTTAGATGTAAATGGGACGAACTACACAGTATTTAAATCTGTGTAGTGGTTATTTTGAGATTTTCAAGTAGTATTTTTTAAAATTATAAAAAGTGTGTGTGTGTGTGATTGTAATTGTTGTGGTTGTTTTGGAATGATTTGGAAGTTTTAGTTTTTAAAAGCTGAAATCTGTGTATAGAAGTTTTGTGTATTTCTAATGGGGGCAATCTTTACAAATAAATGTAGTGTGATATATTTCTATTGTGGCTTTTTCAGGGCACTTTAAGTTTACAGACAGAAATTTTTAAGGTTAGTTTGTACTTTTTCATATAGAAATGTGTGCAATTTAATGCTGTCTTGAAGAAGTTAAGATATACTGCTTTGGTTATTCTTTCTAGTGTTAGTTCTTGCAAATTAATGTGTATGTTTGTATAACTTCTTATTTTTTGAGGGGGAATGTTCATAGGTAAACACAGTGCATTTATTATTCTACTAGGTACATGTTGTCATGGCTGTTTCAAGAAAATTTGTTTTTATAATTGGAAATGTGCATATTTTATTTTTTATGCTGCCTTTAATAAGGTTAAAATGTCCTGTTTTGCTTGTAATGTGAATATGGGTGTGCTGCTTATACTTTGGCCTGTTTATTGCTTCGTTGTGCTGGGTAAATTACTGTTATAGGTTTATTTTTATTTCTATTAATTTCTGTGTTTGGAGGTAGAGGGGGTCTATGGGGTCTGATGTGCATTGTAGTTCATTTTAGACTAGCTGCTCTTGCAAGAAGCATGTTCAGAAGTGAACGCACTGCATTTGGAATTGTGCTAAAGCATGCCATTGTTGTTTCAGGATGGTTTGCTTTTATAATTAGAAATGTGTGTATTGTGTTTTTAATGATGTCTTCAATAAGTTTACAATGTACTGCTTTGATTATAATGTGATTACAGCCTGTGCTGCTGTTGGGCCTATTCTTTATTGCATTGTTATGCTGGGTAAATTAGTGCTAGAGGTTTATTTCTTTTTTTCCTAATTGCTGTGTTCAAAGGTAAATGGGGTCTGTGGTGTTTGTTGTGCATTCTAATGTATTTTAGAGTGGCTTTTTAGTGAAGTGAAAATGTGTAAATTTATTTTTTGGAGGGGTGGGGGGGCATGTTCATTGGTAAATATAATGCATTTGGTTTTCTACATGCTGTGTTAATGTCAAGTTTTCAGTGGCCAAAATGCCCCCCTCCATTACATCATTTACTATTTTACCTTTTTAAATGGTTTGTAATGTTAATTCCTGCTCCATTCCTCAGGTCTTTCATATGTCAATGATTTTATGACAGTTTTCAGGTGCCAATGTTTTTCAAACCATTTTTTTAAATGCCATTGTTTCTAGCCAGTCCTCAGCGAATCTATATCAACTACTTTACAAACTGCTTCGTGTTTCATATGCCAATATTTTTATGACAGTTTTCTGGTGCCAGTGTTTTCAAACCAGTTCTTTCAAATGCCAGTGTTTCTACCTATTTCTTTCTAATGTCAGTGTTTCTAGCCAGTTATTTCATGTGCCAGTGTCTCTAGTCAGTTCATTCATGTGCCAATATATTACTGCACTCTTCTAACACAGTTTTACTAAATGTGTTGCATAACAGGTAAGTATAGATTCAAGAATGAAGGGACCAGCAGCTTCATCACAGTCAACCACCAACAAGAGAATGTGCAAGTGGCAGGATGTTTGGAAAATGGAATTCGACTGGATCGAGAAATGCAGTGATGTAAAAGCATTCTGCAGGTACTGCATAAAGGTATTTCTAGTGACCCACAGTGGAAGAAGCAATGTCACATGACAAGAGGCAAGTGAGCAACATAAGAGTGCTATTCTTCAAGCAAACTCCAGTCACCTGATGACAAAGTGGGCAAGGAACACATACCTTGAGGGACAAGATCTTAGGACCATTGCAGCAGAAACCTCTGAGGTGTTCCATGCTGTTAAGCACAATATTTCCTATAACAGTTTGGACTGTGCAGTAAAGTTGGACAGCCAATTGTACAGTGACTTGGACATTGCAAAAATCTTTCTTGTAGAAGAACCAGGGCTGAAGCCATTGCTGAAAATGTTTTGGGACTTCACTCATTGGAGTGCCTCCTGCATGACCTTCAGAAACCAGGCACTTCATTTGCATTATCATCAGATACTTCCAACAAGAGAAACGTAAAATTATTTCCACTTGTGAGGTATTTTTCTAAAGAAGAAGGGATGGTGAATGGCCTTTTAGACTTCTATGAAGACCCTGATGAATCTGCCCAGGCTACAGCACAGCAGATTTCAAACATTATGAAAGAGCACTCATTGCTCTGGAACAGCATTTCAGTATATGAGGCTGATAATGCCAGTGTGAACTATGGTAAGGAATCTGGTGTGTATAGCAGATTAAAAGAAAAGTGCCCATCACTTCAGAAGACTAACTGGGGTGCCCACATTATTCATAATGCAGCCAAAAAAAGCTCCAGCACAGCTACCTTATGATGTGGAAATATTTGTGATGAAACATTTCAGCCATTTCTCAGGTTATGCCACAAGGACCAGAGACTTGAAAGGCTTCTTTGAGTTTTGTGGTATGGAATTTGAGATTCTCTTAAGGCACATGCTAACAATGTATCTGTCACTTCTGCCAGATATTGAGAGAGTAGCGAAAATCTCCTGGTGCTCCAGTCATATTTAAGCTAATGAGCATGGTGAGAATGCATTGACTACACTGTCACAATACTATTTGCACATTTGCAGTGTTGTTCTCGTGGATTTCAATGAACATATAAGTATATTAGAAAAAACAGCACTTACTACCATGGAAACATTTTCAGCAATGGTCTCTCTCAAGGAAAAACTGCAGGCAAGAGCTGAAGGTGCTTTCTTTAGAGGAAAACATAGGACATTTATGAGGACATTAGACAGCACTTCTCTTAACAAACTGAGAAGAGACTTCATCATGTTCTTGGCGACAGCATTTAAGTACTTTGAACAGTGGTTTGATTTTACTGAAAACAACTACTTGTTTATAGTGTCTAAATTATCTTTAACTGAGCCCTTTGCTTTCAATGACATACTCAATGTGACAACTGCCCTGAGTCTGTGGGACTATTTAGCAATTAAGCCCTTTCTCCAACAGTTATGTACCACAAGCTTGTCTCCAGGAGAAACGTAGCTGAAGCTTTTCAGAGAAGAACCTGAGCTGAGTGCATTAAATCCAGTAATTGCTAGGGTGTTATCTAAATAAACACCCTATGCATTTGTGGAGATAGTTTTTTCTTTGGTGAAAAATACATGGACAGATGTGCAAAACCATTATAGTGTGGACTTGTTAAAAGCTGAGCTAATGATGACTATAAATTACCAGATGAAATTAAGTGACTTTTATTCAAATATTGTATCAAACCAGGCCTTTAATCAGGCCATAAAATCAAATGCAAATTACACATTTAAAAAGAGTGATTTAGTCTAGTTTTCTTGTAGTATGCAGTATGTAGTTCTGTATTTATTTATTTTTAGTTTTAATTTGCAATCTTCTTCTTCTTTCGGCTTTTTCCCAGTTAGGGGTCACCACAGCAGATCATCTTTCTGCTCATGATTGGCAGTGGAGTTTTATGGTGTTGAGTTGCCAGCCTGGTGCCCAACCTTCCACAGAGGGCATACACAGGCACAGACTGACACCTAGGGCCAATTTAGAGTATCCAATTCACCTACTGCGTGTCTTTGGGATGTGGGAGGAAACCGGAGCACCCGGAGGAAATCCATGCAACCACAGAGAGGACATGCAGACTCCACACAGAAGGCACCCCAGCTGAGAATCAAACTAGAGAACCTCTTGCTGTGAGGTGGCAATGCTACCCACTGCACCACCGTGGCTGCCCATTAGTTTTAATTTGCAATAAAATATTTAAATACATACATTTAAAAAATAGTGTGCTTGTGTGCAGTATGTATATTTGTTTATTTTTTTTTCAGAATAGTCATGGTTAGTCTGATATGTACATTTTTTTTTACTTTTCTATATAAACATAAGTGTCTGTTTAATATGAGTGCTATATTTTTTCCTTTCAAGTGTACATACTGTTACAAATTAGTAATGTGTGTTTTTGCAGTAATGCTTCACTTACTTCATCATTTAAATAGTTGGTAAGGTTTCATTATGCTGTAATAACTTCACACTGTTGTACCCATAACTGCATCTCTTACCACACCTCTGTGCTGATGTCATGACAGGGGGTGTGGCCAGTGTAATATTTGCCACACCCCATGTCCCGCTTTGGCCCTCTTAAAAGGTGGCAACCCTATTTCTTGAGTTTCTATGTAAGCAAATTTGACCTTTAGTTTAACTTTTTTTTGTAAAGGTGTGTAGCAGTGTTAAAAAGCCTGGAAGCAGGATTCACAATTGTGAGTGTCTTTAAATCACTTAATTTAGACTGGATTTTTTTTTCTTTTTTTTTTTTGAACATTGCCATTTATCAAAGATGCACACTTATGTTTAGCTCCTACATCTCCTTGGGGATTCATGCATTTTATAAAGGGGAATGAGGTACTTGGATGATATTCTAGAGTTGTGTTTCAGTGTATATGTATAATAGCACAGGAGTAGTCAATAGCTGACTGATTAAGTAGAGACATGTGTCACTTTTGCATTCCCAAAATGTATCTGCAACAATAGACCTATTATCTAAAAAGTTTTATGCTGAGAATGTAGTGGTTATAGTTAAATAATCATAAAAAATGAGTGAGTTTGTTTGTTAGAAGTCCGTATGAGGATTGTTTGTGATATTACAATGGATGCTTGTGTGGTTTAGGGTGCAAGACTTTGGCCACATGGATTTAGAGACCTGTTGGGTGAGAGAGGTGGTCTACTTTACATAATCAAGCCACACTTTGCCGAATTTATTTTCATAGAAACAAAAAGGGCAAACGTTGAATAAAGTGAACATTCACATCAGCAAAAAATTCCCCAGGGAAAGGAAAGCTGTAGTGCAATCTCGGAGTTGGTATATAGAAGGGGGGGTGGGCTGGGTGCAGCCTGCCACCTGGGTGGGGTTGACATACTACTGTGTGTGTTTTGTTTGTAAGGTGGCCAAGTGCTTCCTTTCCCTGTGGTATTTTTCACTGATTTGAATGTTCACTTTATTGAATGTTCACTCTTTTCATCACTATGAAAAGTGTTTCAGCAAAATGTATTTCTATTATGTGACATGGACCCAAGAGAGGATATACAGTGCATGTTTTTTTTTCAAAAGATTTGTTGGTATGGTGTGATGTTTCCAGAAGAAGTTGAGATCAGCAACTGGAAAGGAGATTTTCCTCTTAGATGTGCTGACTGATTATTTCTTACTAGACTAGAACCAACTACTTCTGTGGATTTATTTTTTGCAATTACTTAATATTAGATGCCCTTCTGTTAGGCATGAACATATCAACCAGTTTAGTTAGATGTCTGTAATGTTAGGGGAGCAGGTGACTGGTTCAAATGCGCTGCGCAAAGCTAAATAATCTAAAGCAATTTTTTTCTGAACCATGATTCTGATATTGTAAAGACAATGAGGGGTTATTTCTGGATTCCTAATTCTTACTGCATTCATGTGTTCATAATGCTGATACAACAATGATAAGTGGCTGAGACATTCTTTGTCCTAGGGAATGTATTACTTGGGGTCAGGGTTGGGATTTAAGGTCTCCTTGCTAACATTTTAAGAGCTGTGCATAGTATTAGCCCTTTGGGGACAATACCTACATAGCTTATAATGCTTCTCCTATGAGTCATTGCATTACAAATAAGAGAAGAGTCAACTCAACAAATGAAACTGGTCAGGAATTCAATAAAAAATATGTATATATATATATATATATATATATATATATATAGAGTAAACCCCACAGACCCCCAAATCGGCAGTGATCACAGAGTTTGACACTCTCAGGCTGAAATCAAATATATGGAACCTCATCCAGTCACCTCTCAACAAACTGTAGGGATGCTGTTTGCAACATGAATAAGATGGGGTGCGATGGACCCATTGATAGTCAATTACAATTTCTGGAAGCTTTCACCAGATATATAGTAAAGATATTTGGCCAACAGAAATATAATTTAGGGAGGATCAAAATGCATGTCCGTGCAGGAAAAAATTCAAAGGAATAGCAATCGGCTGGGTTGTGGCACAAAAGCATTCCTTTGTTATTTGATCTCTGTGATAAGTAAATAAATAACACCATTCATTTTATTAAGAGGGCATAAGTGGCACCACTCCAAGGCACAATGAGGCATGTGCCTCAGCTGTGAAATACTGAACCACAGTGAGATCATCAGTAAAAAAATACATTTCTTTATTTTTGTTTTTATTAATCTACTTTTACAGTGATTATGGGTCCTCCCATACACAAATTCTGGACACAGCAAAAAATAATGCAGGTTCAATTTTTAAATATTACCCCAATTCACTTAAAAAATTAATAGAACAACAGATTTTTATCAATGTACATTTCCTGAGCAATAAAAAATGAGAAATTCTAATGTCTGAAAATTATATTACTGACTTGTCTGTAATTCTCAGTGATTTACCAGGAATTCAGGGACAGAGCAAATATATCATGCAAAATCAGAGGCATTCTGCAAAATAATGGACAGTTGAGAAATATGGTTCCCTGCATGCCTCTCAGTGTCTTTGCTCGAGAGTTCTGGACATATCCAAAATAATAGGAGAACAAAGGCCCAGCATTAGGAGCAATTTTACTGTATTACTATAATTCACTTAAAAGAGTTAAAAGATCATGAAAAAAAAAAAAATAAGGCGAGCTTGGGAATGTTCTGCAAAATCATTGAGAACTGAGGTATGGATCTCTGTAGTAGCACCTTTAGCACTTCTGCAGCTGCACACATTTCTGCTGCTATGTTTTTATCACTTTTGATGGTCACCGCTGATTGACAAAAGTATCCATCTATCTGGGGAAGAGAAGAAGCATAACTCTCAACTCTCCCTTATTACAAGGAATTTTTCTCAGCTGGAATGTTTAAAATTCCATGTGCTATACTGTTCTACATTAAAGAGGTCTGTCACACTTCCATTTTTACCAATGATTTTTAAAAAATAGCCATGGTAAATAATAGTGAATCATATTAACACATCAAAACAACATTTTAATAAGTAAGAAGATGTTATTATTAGCCATTCTGCTAACTTACTAGTTGATGCTTCAAGTGTTTCTGTGTTCCACATTTTGTCTACTTGTTCCAGATCGGAGAGGTAGTATTCCTCATTTTGGAGATGGAAGATTGAATGTTATTGAGGCATTTGATAAAAGAAAATAAATGACAAGCTGAGGCAGATCAGATTAATGTGATCATTGTTGTGGCTTGGTGGGGAGGGGAGTGGTGACAGAGCTTAGTGTCTGAAAGCTCTATGTTGAAGTTCATTACACTGATTTGATGCTTTTCACTTTTCTTGCAGTAAACTAGCTGGGTCTCTAGATAATAACAACAACAAACACTACCCATAGTTTAATACACATTTATTTTATTTAATGGTGATAAACCTGGGGTAGGGTGCTCTGTGGCAGCAAGTGAAAATACATTACTATGGGTGCCATGTTTTTCATTTTATTCTTGATAAGGCATCAGGAATAGAGAATGTGAGTATCATTTTTGGATCTCAGGTGGTATGTGAAAGCAAATGTAAATGACAAGATCACTTTAGAGTAACAGAATCTGTTGAATAGCAGCATGGCTATCATATTTGTATGATTCCTTCACAGTTAAAAGTAATCTACCTTCTCAGAAGAAATAAACTTTACTGGGTCCGGTTTTCAAGAGGGCTTTTGTTACAGCCTTGCTCTATGCTTGATTTCAATCTGAGGGCTATTTGACTTCTCCACAAAATGCCACGTTAAACAAATCTCCATAATGTAGGTGTTCTTAATATATCAGAATTTAAAATCCTATATATTTCATTGTATTTTTTTAGTTATAACATAGTGAGGATATACTGCTATGCTTTTAATTGGCTAAAGCTGTGGAGTCAAATTCAGATGCAAGCTGTACTAGAAGCTGTAAAAGTCCCTGATCTGCCTTTGGGGAAATTAACGTATGGATTCTTTTACATATAGCTAGGAAATCCAGCTTTCAAGAGGGCTTTTGTTACAGCCTTGTCTTTAATTGGCTAAAGCTGTGGACTCAAATTCAGATGCGAGCTGTACTAGAAGCTGTACAGTATAAAGTGCAGTCTTATGTGAATTTGTAGCTGAATATCCTCATGTTATTAGCTGAAAGGATTGTAGTAAAATTTCAAACTGTGACAGAGACATAGGGCCAGATTCAGGAAGCCTCCGTGTAAGAGTTATAACTCTTACACGGAGGCTGCAGTTAAACTGTGTGATGTCAGCATGTCATGCATATGCATGAGGTGCATGAGGCATGCTGAATCACACTAGTAACTCTTACACGGTCCGTGTAAGAGAGTAGGGGGCGTGTCTGTAGGCTAAGCTCTGCAAGTGGACACGCCCCCGGAAGACTAGAATGGCTGAAAGTAAACAGCCACGAGAAAGGCCATGAAAATGTGAATAAACACACTATACAACACATGCCCTGACTGGCCATCAGTGTATAAAGTGAAGAGATGTCATAAAAGTAAATTAAAACCTTTTTTTTTGTTAAACCCCGTAAATGTTTGCTACTGTGTGCGCGGGTGTGCTACTAGCGCAATCACAGTTAGCAGTCAGTGGAAAAGGATATAAGAACTAAATATGCAAAGTAAGCCAAGAAATAATAGCTTAGCGGTAGAGTAGCCGCCCTAAGAGTAGGCAGGCAGGGTTCGAGCCCCTACAACAACCTTTTTTTTGTAAATAAGCACTAAAAGCCCCTGACAGTATTGTACAAATGTAAATGTATTCCCTTTTGTAAAATGGAATGAAATAGAGCATTTTGAAGTAACATAAGAATAAAAATAGTCAGAAATGTACTGATAGCTAAGCTGCCGTGAGACAGAGTGCCCGTAGCTGAGTAGTGTTTAAAAGGCTGCAAACTGCGTGCCCGTTGCCAAGCAGCGGGTAAACAGGCTGAAACTGTGTGCAATTAGCTGAACATGTGTGTCGCTAGCCAATTAAGATTTATCCCAGCGCACACCGTTTGCGCCGCTCCCACAGGCTAACTGCCAGTGCGCATGCGTTACCTCCGCGCAGAACAGGTTTAAAGTGCTTAAAAGTGCTTTTGGCATGTTTGATTGACAGGTCCTCAACTCATTTCTGTCAGGAAAAGCAAAAATCAGTTGCCAGATTCAAACCCAGGATACCATGCACTACAGTCAAGGAACTAAACCACCAGGCCATGACAGCAATACCTAGAAATGCAGAAATAGCATATATATGGGATAAAACCCAGAATGGAGCATGAGAAAGCATTTTCAGTGAAGTAGATACAATTCCAAAACGGCCAATCAGAGAAATGTGCGGAAAAGCGGCATATATAAGCCCCATAGGCGGGAATACACAGCATAACTGATTGTAGAACAGACTTGCAGTCAGCATGAGTGGAGTAGGTGAGGGACGTTGCTTTCGAGCACAGCGTTGGCGCGTTGAGGAGTCCAGATACATGGTCTGGCTCCTTGTCCATAATCACGAGGCCCAACTCATGCAGGGCCAGGTCTCATGGGGAGTATATAGGGCAGAGGCGTGGGACCAGTTGGCTCGTGATCTGACCAGTGCTACTGGCATTCCACGCACTGGTGAGCAGGTCCGTCACCACCATGCGGACCTGAAGAGACGCAAGCAGGACCAATTGAACCGTTGGATCCAGGAGGCCCGGCAAATGCCCAACGCCCCACTACTGAGTAAGTCACATTTTACCCATGTATGTAAGGATTTCAACCAGCTGATACCATGGAGATGTGTAGTCCAATATTATTCCCTTTGTATTACAGCTGCAGGTGTCCGCTCTGCGAATGTTGAGATGCACGCCAGAAGGCTGGTGCGGCTGCCACCATGCAGGTTAGTAACCCCACCCAGTACTTGTAAATAAATATTATTATGTACCATGTATCAGAACAGTGCAGTGTATTGATTAAAAGTAATATAATGTGCAAGCAGGAATTGAAAGTCTGCAGGTATGGCTGCAACAAGTTCATCAGTATGCAAGTGTAACTGGAAATATAATTGATAGAATTAAACAGTGCTGTAATACAGATGTCCCATCATTAATTAAATATACTGTAACCTGCAGTAGTCTCAAGAGTACAGCTTCACAATCTGAGGTAGTCACATGTGAGATATATCCCTGTTCAAATGCTGAATCATGACAGAAGTGAGGCTGTTGGAAAGTGTTTGAATCACCACAGGTCTAATATGTGAACAAAGCCTAGAAGTACCAACCTGAACTGTGAAGTTGCAGAATGTGTGAGAGTGACAGAAAGGCTCATGTATGAATAAATAAAGTAGTAATAACCCCTGAATATATAAGCCTCAGTGTGTTTTACAGAACTAAATGCATGTGGGAAGTACAAATTAACATCCCAAACTGATTTCAGTGTGTCTGAATCTGAATGTCTAGCTCAAAATCTGTATATGGTGATAACAGTAAACAATTTGCAGATAGAATGAATGATTATCTGACAGACTAAACAGCCATAGTTGTCCCCTGTCCTGTCATCAAAGTGTAGCAGGATGATGTATCTGATCAAATTCAAAATAAGTAGGATAGTGATGTATGTGTAACAGGTGTAGCATGACAGTCAAATAAAGATTATTTTGAAACATCAGCCTCAACTTAATTGTGTATCTATGATAAATGTGAATCAATGTTTAACATATGAATGTGTCATCACTTTCTATCCCCACCCAACCCTGTAATTCCATATAACAACATCCACTAAATAATGGTATGTGAACATTTCATTAATCATGGACATTTGTCCGTTCAAACATATATGCATGTCTGTTCGTGCATGTGCCCTGTTCATACCTGCAAATACGATGGCCTGTTGCCATTAATCAACCCTGCATGTCGTTTGACTGTGTTTTGCTGTTCAAATAATGCATGTGATATTGATATGCCCCTTGTTCAATGGTGTTCATATCTGGGTGTTTGTTTGATGGGAATACCAATGCATGCTGTTACAACTAATCTGAATGGAATAAAATGCCACTAACCCAAACTAACATAACTACTCACAAACCTAGAACGCTTGGGAAGGCAGGTCCCAGCGGACCCACCTCTCCCACCTCAGCTGGCGACTGCACCTGGCACTAGTGCCCAGGCGGACCCCCTCCGGTGGCCCTGTGCCACCTTCGGGTGGAAGCGCTGCAGGGGATGGGGCCCGTCCCCCCTCTGCAAGTGTGGCCGGAGGGGTTCGCCCACTCACCCCCCGCGGTGTCCGGTCTGTGGGGCGTGGGAGATCCAAGACACTGTTCTTGGACCCCTCGCCAGCTCGAGGCTCGTGTGGCACAGCTAACGCCCCGGCCGTTGCCCGCCTACACAGCCCCAGCACAGCCCGTCCTGGGCTGTGAAGGAACAGTGGCAACTGCCTATGGGTGGGGATATCAGTTCCACTGTTGCCATCTGTGGGCTCGTGCATCTCGGATATCCCAACCTCCGTCCCGTCAATTGTGTAACCCCCACGTGTGTCATACACCGTCCCTGTATGCGTCTTGTCTGTCTTGTCTGTTAACCTACCCAACCTACCTCCCCAGCTTTACCGACTTCCTTCACCTGTCATACCACTCTCACCTGTAAAAAAAAAAAAGGGCACTCTGTCCCACAAAATTTACGCCCCATACATAGCTGTCCATGTCGCAGACATGTCCGCTGGACATCTAAACTGTTAATTACAATTGGCTGTACAACAAATATTAATGTTGTCCTGACACCTCTCTCAGAGGTGGAAGGTTTCAAATGTCTCACCAAAATACATAGAAATATACAGCTGTTGCTGCAAAAGACATGGGCATCTATGGGCCTTACCTACACCCTTCCTGCAAATCCCACGCTTCTTTCCCTACTGTCTTACCCTCTTTGTGACCCCTTTTCACCACTTTCCTGTCACCCCTTTTTCTTTTCTTTCAAATAAAATAGCGGGTGTGCGCTTGTGTTAGCGGAGCTCACCGCCAGTGCGCATGCGTGAGCTCCACGCAAACGAGCGCAGACCTGGTTTAAAGTGCTTAAAAGTGCCTTTATGGCACTTTGATTGACAGGTCCTGTACTCAGTTCGAAAGTTTGCTAAGAAAAATAAATTCCCACTGTCAGTCTCGAACCCAGGACCTTGGTAACATTAGTCCGTATGACCTACCACTAAGCCATGCCTGCTTTACAAGAACACAGTGCTAAAATAAATATAACATGTAATAGTAGGAATCAGTATAAAGGCAATATAGGAGATGTACTATCCAAAGCATGTCAGGTAGAGTTGTAATGGCCAAATTACTGGATTCCCATACTAGTTCAGTGTGAACAGAAACAGCCCTGCTACCTGTTAGCTTGTACATAATAATGTAACGTAATGTACATATGTGAAGGTATGTATATCTACACATACATATATATAAATATATATTAATACATATGAAATATAATCGTAGGTCTCAGTAGCCATACACACTCACTACAGGAAAAAGTTAACATAATTGCTGCAACCTGAATCTGCAACACAGCCTGACCCCTGTGTGACCTACTTACCCTTCTAACTGCTTACAGGTGGCCTCAGCACTTTGATTGACAGGTCCTGTACTCAGTTCGAAAGTTTGCAAAGTAAACCCACTGTCAGTCTCGAAACCAGGACCTAGGTAACATTAGTCTGTTTGACCTACCACTAAGCCATGCCTGCTTTGGAAGAACACACTGCTAAAATAAATATAACATGTAATAGTAGGAATCAGTATAAAGGTAATATAGGAGATGTACTATCCAAAGCATGTTTGGTAGAGTTTTAATGGCCAAATGACTGCATTCCCATACTAGTTCAGTGTGAGCAGAAACAGCCCTGCTACCTGTTAGCTTGTACATAATAATGTAAGGTAATGTACATATGTGAAGGTATGTATATCTACACATACATATATATAAATATATATTAATACATATGAAATATAATCGTAGGTCTCAGTAGCCATACACACTCACTACAGGAAACAGTGAAGATATATGCAGCAACCAGAATCTGCAACACAGCCTGGCTCCTGTGAGACCTACTAAGCCCTTTAACTGCTTAAAGGTGCCTCCAGCACTGTGATTGATAGGCCCTATACTCAACTCAAAAGCAGAATATGAGCATACTAGTAGGCCCTACCACAAGACCATTGTAACACTAGTCTGTATGACCTACCACTAAGCCATGACTCTCATACAGGAATATAGTGCTAAATAAGTGGAACATGTAATAGTAGGAATGAAGATAAAGGCAATATAGTATGTCTACTACCCAAAGCATGTCAGGCAGACTTTTATAGTCCCAATTACTGGATTCCCATACTAGAGTAGTGTTAACGGAAACAGCCCTGCTAATTGTTAGCTTGTACCCAATAATGTCAGCTAATGTACATATATGAAAGTATGTATATGTACACAGATATATATATATATATATATTTATATAGCAATACATATGACATATAGTTGTAGGTGTCAGTATGCATACACACTCACTACAGGGAACAGGCAAGATAAATGCAGCAACCTGAATCTACAACACAGCATGAAGCATGGGAGATGTACTAACCTTCACACTCACAGAACACTGTCAACAGCATACCAGCATGGTCCACGCCTACAATCTGAAAGGGCAACGCCTATCTCACATACCCTTTTATAGCAGTGTCCTGAAATCACAGTGAGACATGCAATTAGTACACACCCAGCTGCTTGCAATTAGCAAATGCTGCCTTACAATTGGTGCAGAGGCCATCACATGGACCTATGCAGATACCTACAAAAGTATTCAGTACCCACACTCCACTCATGCAATACAGTCATTGCACAAACCAAATGAGAAAGAGAGAGAGAGAGAGACAGAGAGAGAAGACAAAACAAAATATACAAACAGCCAGCAGAAAAACAGCAGCAGCAGCAGCAACAGCAGCAAAATTCAAGCAGCACGACTGACACACCAAAAGCTGCCACAAAAAAAGGTAATGCAAAGTAGCAGGTTAATCCTGTGTATACTGTGACACCTCCAAATGTATCATAGTTCACTATCTATAGGTATGTCCATGAGATAGGTTGTGTGTAGATAGTCATGAAATATAAACATATGTAATATTGTTGTACATGTGGGCCATAACTAACACTTCCATAGCTTAGAACACAAGGCCAGTTGTGCATATGATGCAGTAGTTCCCAGGGTCAGTAGAGGTTCCTCCTCATTGGTGTGGGACCACTGTGTATGTATGGCACTGTTCAGGTACATATCCTGTAGTATGGCCAGGGATTAATATCAGTCTGTCATGTGGTGCTATGTCCTCCAGGGGTGAATGTAGCACACATCCAGGGATACCATTTCGTAACAGTGATGATATGTGTTCTGCAATGATGAGGGTGGCTCTCACCTCGACATGTGAGAGGATAGGGAGGTTACAGTCATCTGGGATAACTAATAACACGTGTGTAGGACAATGGGGGGGTACCTGCACCTAAACTGTCTGCAACATTGTTGGCAATATCTGTGCATTTGGTGAATGTGAAGCATCTTAACACTGCAGACAACAGATGCCTTCCTGTCATGTGAATCTGCCCTGTGCTGCAGTAGCCTCCTACTATTGTTATACAATATGCCTGTATCTGTAGTCCACTGGACAGGATTAATAAGTGGTGTGCAGTTGTTCTGGGTTAGATAACTGTGTGCACAGTACATGCAGTATGTGGGATGTCTGTGGTAAGCATATGCAAATGTGCTGGCGGTGTGTGTTGTGGCTTCCACTGGCCCAGTGGGCTGCATGGATAGCATCACTGTCATAACTACTGAATAACTGTGTAATAACATGCATACATAGCAAGGTAGTGTATTGTGCTTGTGGTGTTGTTCAGATATGTATATCCAGGCTGAGTAATGTGTGTCCACATCACAGGGTTGGATGGCAGCACACATCCAGTATGTATGGATGAACACCCAGAATGTGTCACACGTGTCACCTGTGCAGGCGTATCTGGCCATTACCTGTGCATCCCCACAACACACACACATGCAACATATGGCAGAAGTACTATAGCAGTACACACATGTTCATAGGTTCATACTAGGCTATCTGCCCGAGGGCATTTACAAGCCTAGCCCATCGTTTTGTGGCTTACGCCACCCCTTTAGTATGGGGAACCATACCCATTATTTTGCTGTGCCTCTGTCGAGCAGTGACACTGAGGTAATCCCTGGGGTATATCTGCGATCACCCATCCATTGGTCAAGATTTCTCTTGAACAAGGCCAGCGAGGTGCTCTGCCTCACATATACCGTGATTTTGTTCCACAGCATAGGGAGTCTTTGGGTGATGAATCTATCCCTCCAGCATGTCCTATTAATAGCCGTGTCGAGGTTTAAGTCTCCTGGCCTTGTGGCTCTGATGGATCTAGATTTTTTTAGGTGAAGCATATTCATCAAATCTGGGTCTGACATGGCCTTGTATGTTGGGCAAAGGTCACCTCTGAGCAAGCGGTGGCGACTGAATAGAACATACATGGACATGCTGGAGGGCAAATTCTAACTGAGAGGCTCCCTTTACTCTGTAATGAGCTCGAACAGTTGAGAATGAACAGTTCATAGGTTCATACTAGGCTATTTGCCCTAGGGCATTGGTAAGCCTAGTAGAATGTGTTTGTCTTTTGCCACCCAATCACAAGTTATGCTGCTATGCCCTTGTCCGACTTTAGTATACTATGCCTCTGTCTAACAGCGACATAGAAGTGATACCTGGGGTACAACTATGATCTCCATCCACTCATCCAGATTCCTATGGAAGAGAGTCAATGAGGGACTCTGCCTAACCAGTAGTGTGAGCTCATTACAGAGTGAAGGGAGCCTGTTGGTTAGGAATATGCCCCTCCAGCATGTCCATGTATGTCAGTGCTGAGGTCCAGCTCTCCTGAGCATGTGGCTGTATGGGACTCTGATTGCCTGAGGTACATCACGTTCATTACTGCTAGGTAGGACATGGCTGTATATGGCATGCACAGATTGCCCCTGAACAGGCAGTATGCCACTGAGTCCAGCTGGATTCACTTTACCTGGGCAGCATATGACATCTGTGTGAGCCATTGCATCCCCTTGATGATGTACTGTTGTCCTGTACCAGTTGCTGTAGGTGTCTGGTTAGGTACATCCCAAAAGGTGCATTGTATGCAATTATAGGCCTGATGATGGATGAGTACAGAGGCACAATGACCTCCCCTGCCATACATGTGAATCAGTCATGATTAGCTGGGCTATATAACATGTCTGTCAATCCACGTTGGCCATGTGGTAGACAAATGACAGACTGCTACCATGTTTCTTCCCCAGGTCCCCAACTACGTCTACTGTACTCAATGGCCTAACACCTATGTTGTACTGTGCCACCAATGTGGAGGCGTGGGAATCTGCATTGAATACTGATACTCCCCTTCCCTTGTTCAAGTGTTGTGGCCGACAAGAATGGTAACAGCTATAACGTGGTAGTACTGGTGTGCTCCTGTGAAACCTGAAACAGGTTCATGTTACTGCACAGATATCGATCTCCAGAATGCTAGGTAGGGTTTTGGGTGCGTGCATCCTTGGGTCTAGGCGTCCAGTGTTGAGTAGCATCACTCTTACTTCCTCATCCTTTGTGATACAAATGGATGTGGGTTTGCCTTATGAGCCTTGCCTAATACAGGCACTATGGGTGTAGCAGGAGGCTCCGCCAAATGTCAATAGGACTGTGGTGACAGGTGCAAGCTGTCCCTAGCAAAGCATACCACCCCAAGATGGCAGGGATTGGCACACCTGTGAATGACACCAGTATGTCAGTCAATTGTTGGAAGGGATCATTGTGCCTTGATATTGTGGCATTGTTCTAGGTGAGGGTAGGATGCTACTCAAGGTCAGGGTCAAACTGTCCGGGGCTACGTGCTCAGAGAGCTCTGTAATGTCTCATGTCATGTAGTCCAGGGAGGAATGTGTCAGGCCATTCACAGCAGCATGGACATTGACTGAGTCATACCTGTACCTGCCTTGGGGTTACCTGACTGTTTGTGTTATGTGGCAGGTCATAGTGACTGACAGGCTGCACACCGTGACCCTCACCTCGTTAAGCCTGGTGACCGTGATGTGAGTGTGCCTGATCATAGAGGCACCTAGTACAGGTGTATGAGGTGTGTTGTTAACTGTTAATGGCTGTGAGTGTTCAGCACATTGGCTTTGTGTGATATGTGTTGCACATGTTCGTTTATGTGGTAGTGGTTGCCTGGATGTCTGCATAGGAGGTCTCTGCTGCATAGGCAGAGCTGTGGTCTGAGCCTACAAGTATGATCATGTGTGATCATGTGTTAGGTCCGCTGTTGTGTTAGGTCTACGTGAGACTGGAAGTGTAGTGAGTGATCCCCTTTGCCACGTGACTGGTTATGGCGGTATTGAGTAGACAGAGCCTAGCCTCCAGTCTGGTATATGGTTGCATCACTCACATGAGTTTGAATTTGTCGTTAGGAGGAGGGTTGTCTGTGTACATGCATCTGTTCTAACATTGTCTCTGGAGTACCACACTCACCAGCTGGACTGAGGAGGGAACTGACAACTGACCTCTGGACATGCTAGAATACTATTGTGAACTCTGTAATCAGTAATGATTGAAAACAAGGTCCAGTGGGGAGTGAGGGTGTACTGACATTACCTACAACTGCTGACTGATATAAAAGCGTCAGTGAGCAAATGCCAGGTAACCTAAGTGCAATGTGTCACAATGAAGTAAATGCAACAATGACAAGCAGTCACTTGCTGTCATGTGTAACATGGAAGTACGTACAGTAAGCAATGCAGATAACAGTAGTGAGTCACAGATGTGTTGCAAAGATGTGTACTATGTGGAAGTAGCATACCAGTGAAATAACAAGCTAACAGATAACAAGCATATAAACAAAGGTAGATGCAGGAGGCCTGGATGTAGTGTTTGCTACAACAAACAAGGTGTAGCAATGTCAGTAAGATACAGCTCAGATATGCAGGCACTATAAACCTGATACCAGATGTCCCCAGCTATGAATGGCAGAGTACAGCCTATTGTCACACATGAGTGCAGACCACAAACCTCGTTAATGTTAAATAACTGGCCTAAAGGACAACTGCCCATACCAGAAGTAATACACTTGTACACTGGGCCCACAATCAGCAGTTCCCAACTTCAATGGATGAAAGATATGTGTCCTGCCACCACAGTGCTTGCCACCAACCTCCCTAATGTAAAACAACTGGTCTGAAGGCCAAGTACTTAGTACAAATGACATAGAATGATAGCTACACTGTAATCAGGTTTTAACCAATCAGTAATAAGTAGAAGTTAACACACCCTGTATAGAATGTGTACCATGTATTGTTGAGATACTATGCTGATAACCTGTTTGTGTACCTTTCCAGATAGACATGGCACCTAAAAGAAATCCTGTGTACTCTGCTGCAGAGGATGGCGTGATCCACCAGAGCCTGGTGCGTGACTATGCCATCCTGTTCTCACGCACCACCCAGAATCAGCAGGAGAGGTCTGCACTGTGGCAAAGCCTCGTTAGCAGGATAAATGATGTTGGCATGCATGATAGGACATATGAGCAGGTGAGACATCACTGCAGTGATTTGATAAGGAATGTCCGCCAGCGTGCTGCAGATATCCGCAGGCAACAGGCTGCCACAGGTGGGGGGGTGGCCACATCCCCCCCTCACCAGACAGGAGGGGCTACTGCTAAGTGTTGTGGATCCAGCCCCAGAACAACAGCAAACATCATGCATCCTGATGGAGGTTGGATCCACACAGCAGCAAGACAGCGGCGTGCAGGTAAGATGCCATATTCATTTATTGTTATTACTTTTACATTTGTTGACCCAGATAGTCTAGCTGGATATGAGTTCATTTTCAGTAGAGGCCTGTGGAGAAAAGCTCCACACATAACGTAATAAAGGCAGACAGACAAGTTGTCAATACAGACAGCCAACATAATAGAATTGTACACCAGCCTGTTAATTAAATAAACATACATGTAAGGAAGTCAAACAGTTTAGAGTCATACACAATGTACTGTTGGTTTCAAAGCAATCCTACCTAAAGCATAATGGTTATGCAATAAGGCAAAAGCCATATACATAATAGTTAGGGCTCAGAAGGGTAGAGAAGTAGAAGGAGTATGACAGATACAATGATATGGAAGAGGCAGGAGTCAAGAAGGGAAGTGAGGAAAACAAGGAAGACAGTCAAGAGGAGGTGGGAGGGATGGGAGAAGTAGGTCAGAGCATAGAAGGACATCAAGGTGAAAGAAACAGGGTAGAAGCTAGTTTCTATGCACAATGAGGGGTTAAAGGTGAAGAGAGCGTAGGGAGAGGGATGTTAGCCTGGACTCCAAGAAGAACAAAGCCAGTGGTTTTGGAAGTACAATTTGAGTTGACGTTTGAAGAGAGGTAAGGGTGAGATTAGAGTTAACTCCTGGTATGTACATATGACTGTTCTGTACGCTGTTACTTCATGCACGCATAAGGTGTGCATGTGGTATGTATCTGTCATCATGATATATATACAGACATGATGTGCAGCTGATGTGTATAAGGGAACTAGTGTACTACTGTACTGTATCATGTGCAAAACAAATGGCACACATGTGCCCACTGACATTACTCTCTTCACACTTCCAGGTCCCTCCCATGTATCAACGAGGCAGGCCATACATGCTGGTGAGTCTTTTTAACAGTATCTGTAAAACAATTTATAAAACTAGGAAGAGTAGTGTAACTCTGTAGTAGACATGCTGGTGACTGTGTCCACAATAACTGTAATTGACAGGTAGTAAATTGAGTAGTGTAACACGGTATTGATGTGTGTGTTTACTGTGGGGTGTGCATGTGTGCAAGTGTGCCTGTGCCCAAGTGTGCATGTGTGTTAGTGTCCATGAGTGCATGTGTCCATTTCTGAATGTGTGCATTAGTATTGAAGTGCATCTCTTTCAAATATGTATTGAGACTGTAATCTGTGTTCCATGTTTTCCTCCCGTAGGTTCTGGTGCTGCTCTGGTGACCTGCAGCAGGGAACCTGAATCTTGTGCCCCAGGTACTGATGATGATGAAATGTCTGTAATGGTGCAGGAAGGTGTGTCTGGGTCCGCCATTGGTCAGCCAATTGACAGTACACAGCTTTCAACCCCGTCAATGCGCACAGTCATCCTGCCGTTACATCCTTTATCACCATTGTCCCTAGGTGATGGACAGTCAGCAGTGGGCATAGATCAGGGTAATGTGGTACCTGTGGCACATGCATCCTCACAACGCAGCCATGTGCAGAGGCCTCCAATGGTACCACGCAGACAGTCGCCCATGGGTTCTCGGGGGGGCATCCGTGGCCGTACTGCCTCTGGCCGACGTGCCCACGGAGGTATGTCAACCTCCACTATGTTTAGAACTGTCATGCAGGCACAGGCACGTATGGAAAGGTACACCAGACAGGGTCTGAGGGAGCTGAGAGCATGTCGCATAGCCATGACAGCCGGCATGCATGATGTTGCGAATGCTATCCGTAACTTCACAGCTGTCGTTGCCAGGCGTTGTGAGGGCATACAACAGCTGCTCCACAACCAGATGTCCATGGGCCAGGGCGATGGTGTGCGTTTGCGGCGTCGGCGTGGCGTATGCCAGCAAGAGCACCAGCTGGCAGTGGCGCGGGCGACAACGGGCCCACTTTCGGCGCCTCAAGTGCCAGCACCAGCCCCAGCAATGCTGGGTCTGTGCTGTCATCCAGACGCCCCAGGAGACCACGTGCACGTGGCTCTGGACAGTCCCAACAGGGAACTGTGTCCAGTCAACACACCCCTGCTTCCGATGACAGTACCCAGTCTGGGTTAGTACGGATACGGCCCGTAGCACCCTGCCAGGCACAGGTACCGTGTCCGTGCCCACAGACACTGATTTGGATGACCTGACAGGTGCAGTCTGTGGCTGTCCACAAAACCCTGTACATGGCAGCCATTATGTGGGACTGTGTGCGTGCTTACACACATGCAGAAACCTAACACCTAGGGCAAACACATACACACACACACTGCACCAACAACGGTCCACCCTGTACTGCTGCCCCTCACAAACACACATACACACACATGTCAATTGGTGTTACCAGTGGCGGCTTGGGCATATCTAACCCACACCCTGTGCATATGATGACACTGTGCCACCTCCTGCATACTACAACATCGGTGCAGGTAAAGGTAAACACGTTGCTGATGCACAGGGTGACTACATAGATGTGTATAAGTAGTAACATGTTGGTAACTGTTGTGTGTTGCAGTATAAATGTGTGTATATCCCATCAGTCCTGCTGCAGTAACTGTATGAATGTCCTCAATTGTTATCTGCACCCATACTACTTAACAAAGTGTACCTGCAGCACACCATCACATGCTAACATTGACTATGGCAATGTGCATCTTGTGCTGTTATGTAGATTCAGCTACATGTATCTGTTCTGTCACACATGCATTTATACACACCCTGCTACCCACACACATGCACACGCTCACCTGCCATTCCCATTATTTATCACCCTACATGAGTAGCTGTTGATACATGACAGGTACACATTTCAGAAGTGCACTATGTTGTTTACTACTGGCATCCCCTTCTCTACCTGTACTCACAGGGTGCAGGCAACCTCATCATTTGGAAGATGTAATGTGCATCAGGTACTGTAGTACCCTGATTGCCACAGCAAACATGCTTCCCATGCGGAAATGCACACACAGACACATCCCACATCCACACACTTGCCACATTCAGGCTTCAGAACACTATCTAGGTATATTCGGGTACATGTGCATGTTCAAGTAGCATGTAACACTATACTGAGTACTGGCACTTAGTTGTCTGTTGTCATGTTGTCTGTATAGAATAAAAGAATTGTTTTATTATCCTACTCCGTTTTGTGGACATTACTTGAACAAGTGTTACCTTACATGTGTTATCAGTACCAACACCTTCTGTTTTGTAGTTTTGTTTGTATAGGGTGCTATCAACATCACTGCTTGTTAAGGGTAATGACCACCCTGCAGTGCATAGCCCCATGTGGCAAAAGCCACATCCCACCCCATCATTGTGCACACACACTAACCCCACCAACAGTAAAACACATACTTTCCATTTGCAAGATTCAAACCCACACCTAACTGTGCAATGACAGTAGAAACAGACACATTAGCAGAGTGTGCTATTTGCAGTAGTTGGAGAAACCTTTACTAATGCTGTACTTAGAGGGTGCTGACATCATCTGTGTGTAGGAGGAGGGATGTGCACCCTGTAGTGTGTTCTCCCAGTTGGCAAAAGGCAGTTAACCCTCCCAGCATAGTGCACACACATAAACCACACTCATACATTCCCTTTGCAGGATTCAAACCCCCACCTAACTACGTTATGACACTGAAGAAAGACACATTAGCAGAGCGTGCTATGCAAATTACTGGAGGACTTTACTACAGGTGATATAGTTATACAGTCCTGACATCATCACTATTTCAAGAGGGGGAACTGCAACCTGTACGATACTGTCACGGTTGCTAATAGGGACATTTCCCACACACACACATCGATGTGTTGGAGGTTTGCATATGTGGTGGATCCAGAACACCAGTGTGATTAGTATATGGTTTGATTGCAACAATGACGGATATACTCCCAGTGGTGATTAGTTTTTACTCATGTTTGTAAAGATCAGCTCTAGTATATCTGCCCCTCTTGTGGGAAGGTTGGTTACCTGTTCCATAGCCAAAGAATGTCTGATCAATGGGAATCTTAGAGCTTGGGTATTGTGGCCTGTGTAATGTACACAGTCTATGTTTGGGTAGCTGGCATCACCCAGTATGATGGTGTTTGCAGAGTAATCTAAACTCTCCTGTGTCAGCATGAAGGCTGTGTGGGAGACCTGAGTTTGAGAGGGTGCTGTAAGAGCTCCTCTGTGTCTCTTTCCATGTGGTCCAGGGAGGTGCGTCCCAACAGGTAGCTGACTGTGACCCTCCCTTGCTCTGTCTGGAGGGCGCACGTCTGTCAACAGCTCATGTCAAGCAAGTGCACACCCCTCATAAATGATGTGGAAACCTTCAAAGGCCCAAGGCCTGTTGAAAATATGGACCAGACTGCAGATACCTGTATAGAGGCATTCTGTGGACACATTCAGGAATGCATGGATCATGAAGCCACATATGAAAGCATGACCCAATTCTCCAAAGGCAGATGTCCTGGGCGCGGACACCAGCCATAAACACACTATACAATAGAAGGATGGCGCCACTACATGATACAACAACCTCCCAAAATGTGAAGGCACCACTGATGAGTATTGGAAGACAACTACAGGCACCCATATGATTGTCTAAGGCCATCTTTGAGAGAGGATTCCACAAGCCACTGAGGATAATCACAAGGCTGCCTGTAGTTATGTTAGTAACCTGGGTGGTACTACCCAGATATGCTCAGAGGTAATACAATATGTCACACAAAATATAAAACACACAGACATTGCCATCATCCTAGTGGACAGGTTCAATGCTGCCTTCTCTCCCAACCACACCAAAAGGGAACATATGTCTCGCATCACAGTGCTTCCCCCCCCTGACATCACAGATGCTCAGGTAAGAGATGCCCTTCCCAAAGCAGTAAACACTGCATCAATGGGACCAGACAGTGTCCCAGGCTGTGTCCTACATGAACCACAAGAAGAGCTACACCCAGACATAACACCACTGTTCAATCCCAGCCTTAATACATGATATGTGACCAGAGAGTGGCATACAGCAACAGTGGTCCCTCAACATGCAGGTGGTGCCGTCACGGATCCTGGACACTACTGCCCCATATGTCTGACTAGCTTTGTCTGCAAAGCTATGGCAAGAATCATCAAGAACCTCACATATCTAGATATTGTGGACCTACAGACATGTCACCATACACAGTTTGGCTTTGTCAATGGCAAATCCTGCCTATCAAACCTGTTTGCTTTGTTTGAAACAGTCACCAAGGCCACTGTCAAGGGGTAGGAGGTCCACACAGCCTACCTGGACCTTGCATAAGCCTTGGATACAATACCCCACTTGTGCATTCTAGGGAAGCTCACCAGTGTACATATTAACCCCTATGTCACTATGGGTATTGCACAGTGGCTCAAGGGCAGAACACACATGGTAGAATTGCTGGAGCCATGTCAGCCTCCAACCTGGTACAAGTGGTGTCCCACAAGGCAAAGCCCTAGGGGCTGTCATGTTCATTATATATTTGTCATAGGTACAGGCCAACATGGAAGTACTGTGGCTCAGCACGTCACAGGTGACTGCAGACCGAACACCATAATCAACTCAACAGCTAACACGCATCCTCCAAAGGGACTCTTGCAAACACACGACTTGTGCCAGAGCAATGGCCTCATTTTGAATGACTGAAAGAGTATTGTCATCCTCGCACTCAAACAGTAAATGACCACAATGTACCACATATGTGTTAATCCAGTAAGTGCAGACCTAGGAATTATGGACCTTGGGGTGCGCGGGTTGATAGCATCCTACCATTTGACAACAACATGGACAAAGTGGTTAGGTAAGCATGTGATATGGGCCACATCATCATGGGATCCACATGTAGGCCAGGGGAGGACATTGTGCCCCTTTACTCATCCCTCATCATGCCCATAATTGACTATGATGAACCTGTCGGCATGCACCTTACCAGACACCTGCAGCAACTGGGGCTACCACATATGTACCTCGACAAGGGGATCAAAGTGCTCAAACAGATGCCACATACTGACTGGTTAAAGTAGCAGCAGCTCTACTCAGTGACATACTGCCTCTTCATAGGCAATCTGTGCCTTACATAGAAGGCCAGGTCATACCCTCACGTAATGGCCATGCTGCATCTCAGAATATCCAGATCCCACCAGGATACACGCTGGAAATACATGAACTTCAGGAGTGATATACATAGGACATGGTGGAGGGGCACATTCACAACTCAGAGGCACCCTTCATTCCTGATTATTATCCCAATAGAGGTTAGGCGGACTGACTCAGTGACTATCCTCAAGAGCGATATTAATGACTGGATGTGACATTGTAGGGTTACCCTGGGTATCACTTATGTGTCACTGTGAGAAAGAGGCACAGTATACTAACCTTGGAAAAGGGCATAGCAAGACAGATTCACAATGCATGTTGAAAGGCACGCACATTCTGGCTAGGTGGATACATGCCCTGGGCAGATATCCCTGTACGAACCTATGGACCTATGTCTCTTTTTCACCATTGGCCCTATGTGCTGTCAATCACCAATGTAATCTCAATACTCCGGTAGCATGTGCAAAGGTCAGTTGTCAGTCACCTCTATGGTACAGTTGTGGAATATGTGTGTCATGTAGTAATGTCACAGCTGCCACATGTACACAGTCAACCCTATCCCTACCCATTGATGTACATCACATGTATGAGATGGAAACACATGGCCAAACTGTAACAACAACATACAAGTCAGTCAGATGCATGGACACATATGACTCAGTCATTGTCCATGCCACCACAGCTGATGTGGGATGTCGCTCACTGGGATACGTGATAGGGAACATGGAAGGGATCACTGAGCAAGTGACACAGGCTGGTAGACCCCTGACCTTGGTTGGCATCAGACCCTCACCAGGGATTCCGACAAATTACTGAATGCTAATGAATAAGTGTATCTACAACACCCTAGCTGAATGGTTCTTAGCATGCAGTCACTGCATTGCTATGGAATACTGTCTTACCACTCCCACAACAGGTGAAAACATGCAGCTCCTGTACATTAACAACATGTAGACCTTATGCCCCAGACCAGGTGTGCATCCCTCACTACTAGGCTGATAGCATCTACATCTCACACTGTATATACACATCCCACATGCAGCATCTGCACAGAAGACCACGGTCATAATGTTACCCTGTGCAAATACCATGTATTCACATGTGGCAGGCATCACACATGGTAACTATTGAAAGTCACAGGTACATATGTGTATTTGGCACACACATACATCATGTGTTCATTGCCATAACCGGTGTAATCAATGTCATGCATTATTGTGAGGGACAACCCACATACATGGGCATTCTGTGTGTGCACAACACACATGGCATGTCTGTAATCAAAAGCCATACATAATTGTGATATCGTTTAGAAATGGGTATGTGCATCCTGTAGTGTGTTTTCCCAGTTGCCAAAAGGGATATATCAATCATACACACTTACCCCCTACACACACACTTGTCATGTGCCGGATTCAAACCCCTACCTAACTATGTTAAGACACTAGAGACCGACGCATTAGCGCAGCGCACTATTCGCATTACTGGGGAATGTCCTTTCCCCTGATATACTTATAGGGTGCTGACATCATCAGAGTTTAGAAAGTGGAATGATCATCCTGTGGTGTGTTTTCCCAGTTGCCAAAAGGGATGTTTCTTTCATACCCACACACTTACCCCCTTCACACACACTTGTCATCTGCCGGATTCAAACCCCTACCTAACTATGTTAAGACACTAGAGACGGACGCATTAGCACAGCGCGCTATTCGCATTACTGGGGAAAGTCCTTTCCCCTGATATACTTATAGGGTGCTGACATCATCAGAGTTTAGAAAGTGGAATGATCATCCTGTGGTGTGTTTTCCCAGTTGCCAAAAGGGATGTTTCTTTCATACCCACACACTTACCCCTTCACACACACTTGTCATCTGCCGGATTCAAACCCCTACCTAACTATGTTAAGACACTAGAGACGGACGCATTAGCACAGCGCGCTATTCGCATTACTGGGGAAAGTCCTTTCCCTGATATACTTATAGGGTGCTGACATCATCAGAGTTTAGAAAGTGGAATGATCATCCTGTGGTGTGTTTTCCCAGTTGCCAAAGGGATGTTTCTTTCATACCCACACACTTACCCCCTTCACACACACTTGTCATCTGCGGATTCAAACCCCTACCTAACTATGTTAAGACACTAGAGACGGACGCATTAGCACAGCGCTATTCGCATTACTGGGGAAAGCCCTTTCCCTGATATACTTATAGGGTGCTGACATCATCAGAGTTTAGAAAGTGGAATGATCATCCTGTGGTGTGTTTTCCCAGTTGCCAAAAGGGATGTTTCTTTCATACCCACACACTTACCCCCTTCACACACACTTGTCATCTGCTGGATTCAAACCCCTACCTAACTATGTTAAGACACTAGAGACGGACGCATTAGCACAGCGCGCTATTCGCATTACTGGGGAAAGTCCTTTCTCCTGATATACTTATAGGGTGCTGACATCATCAGAGTTTAGAAAGTGGAATGATCATCCTGTGGTGTGTTTTCCCAGTTGCCAAAAGGGATGTTTCTTTCATACCCACACACTTACCCCCTTCACACACACTTGTCATCTGCCGGATTCAAACCCCTACCTAACTATGTTAAGACACTAGAGATGGACGCATTAGCACAGCGCGCTATTCGCATTACTGGGGAAAGTCCTTTCCCCTGATATACTTATAGGGTGCTGACATCATCAGAGTTTAGAAAGTGGAATGATCATCCTGTGGTGTGTTTTCCCAGTTGCCAAAAGGGATGTTTCTTTCATACACACTTACCCCCCTTCACACACACTTGCCACCTGCTGGATTCAAACCCCTACCTAACTATGTTATGACACTAGAGATGGACGCATTAGCACGGCGCTATTCGGATTACTGAGAGAATCCTTTTCTCCAATATACTTATAGGGTGCTGACATCATCAGAGTCTAGAAAGTGGAATGATCATCCTGTGGTGTGTTTTCCCAGTTGCCAAAAGGGATGTTTCTTTCATACACACTTACACACACACTTACCCCCTTCACACACACTTGCCACCTGCTGGATTCAAACCCCTACCTAACTATGTTATGACACTAGAGACGGACGCATTAGCACTGCGCGCTATTCGGATTACTGAGAGAATCCTTTTCTCCAATATACTTATAGGGTGCTTACATGATCAGTGTCTAGAAAGGGGGACGACCATCCTCTGGTGTGTTTTCACATTTGCTAGGGGTAACATTTGGACCAAGTGTGTGAGCATGCCCAGTTCAGCCTTCCTGTGGCATGTTGTGTGAAAGATGTCTCATTTATCTAAGTGTGTGAGCATGCCCAGTGTGGGCTTTACATATGTTGAACTCTGCAGCCCATCACATTTGTGGATGAGTGTGACCTTCAACAAATACCTCCAGTTTATGGTTGTGTGTTCTGTGCCATGTTGTGTAGTTACTGTCCGAATGCTTTTTGTGTGAACAAAACTGGGAGTATACTGTGCCTGCAGGTTTTGCATGGGATACTTTGCACACAATTGTCAACATCCGTTCATACTGACCTAACACTGTAGCACTGTCTAGTGTAGTGTTTCAGTACTTTCACTGTGGTGGTCAGTATCCTGGGCTTCAGTCCTATCACTGATTTACATTTCCATAGTGTGCACAACAGGCTGGTTAAGGTCCAGTTGTGCACATCTGCACAAAGGCAGTGCCTCTACAGACCCTGTTAATTGCTGCCCCATAAGCTTAACAAGTGTAGTCTGCAAATCTATGGAGAGGATCATAATTGAGCTCATAAACAAAGATATAGGGGACATGCAGACATTGTACCCATCCCATTTTGGCTTGGTCAGGGGCAGATCATGCCTTTTGTACTGGGTTGACATCTTCAAATTGGTCACTTAGGCCATTGTTGGGGAAAGGCAGTCCATACAACCTACCTTGGCCTTGCTAACACTTTCAACACAATACCCCACTCAGGTATTGTGGAAAGCCCTCACAACTGAAATGTAAACCCATATGTCACAAGATGGGTTGCAAACTGGCTTAAGGACGGGACCCACAGGGTTAGAGTTGCTGGCACTATGTTAGACTCCAGGCTGGTCACAGGTGGTGTCACACAGGGCTCAGTCCTTGGCCACCATTGTTTGTCATGTACTTCCCAGGAGAACAGGCCAACATGGGAGGACTTTGGATGACAATGTTAGCAGATGAGTGCACACTGGGCACCATAGTGGACAGTGCATCACACACAGATATCCTTCAGAAGGGACTCACAGTAACTGATAGCTGGTGCCAGGGCCATGGCCTGAAGTCAGAGTGCACAACATGTGTAGACATACCCTTCAGGAAAAGCAAGGTGACCCCAAGCTACCATATTGGTGGCAATCCTCTAAGCACAGAGGAGGTTATCACGGACCTGGGGACCCAGGTTGACAGTCGCCATTCTTCTCAGACTCACATTGCTAAAGTGGCTAGGAAGACCTTCTACATTGCCCACCTGATAAGGATGGGATTCACATCCAGATCTAGTGGGTCATTGTTCCCCTGTACTCTTCAGTTATCAGACCGGTGATCAAGTCAAATGCCCTATTCTGGCTGTATCTCACCCAACATCTGCAGCAATTGGAGACACCCTGACTGTCCCCACCTAAAGGATCAAGGAACCACAACAGCTGTCATATGCTGCCAGATTGAAGACACTCACACTCTATTCACTCACATACCGTCTGCTTAGAGGTGACATGTGCCTGACATGCGAGGCCATGTCCAAACAGAGATTAATGGACATGCTCCACCTCAGACTCAGAAGATCCACCTGAACCACTAGTGCAGGTGACTGACACCTTAGCAGGGATGTATGTTGGACATGTTGTAGGGATGGAGTTATCACTCGGAGACTCCTATGCTGTGGAATACAATCCTGGTCCATTTGAGGCAGAGCACCTTGCTGGCTGTGTTCAAGAGGTATCTTGACCTAATGCTAGTCGGAGAATGTGTTTGTCCATCAACACATTGTAAGTAGTTTGACATGTCATATGTCTTGTTTAGTATACTGTGCCTCTGTCTACCTGTGACATAACATTGATACCCAGGGTAAACCTCCCATCTCCCATCCACTCATTAGGATTCCTGTTGAGGAACTCAACCAGTGTCTTTATGGACAACCTGTACTGGTAGTTTACTCATGTGTGGGGGTGGCTTCTGTGTTTTGGATAATGCAGTACAGCCTGTCCTATATATGTCAGTGCTGGGGTTCAGTTCCCTCATGTGCATAGCTACCTGCCATTCAGATTGTACAAGGTGCAGCATGTGCATTGATTCCAGCTTGGACATGGCTTTCTACATCAGGCACAGCTTGCATCTGGGTGGACAGCATGGCAGTGTGTGGAGCTGCACTCTGTTTAATCAGACTACACATTACATGTGTTCCAGCTCTGTCATACTCCTGGTGAGGTACTGTTGTGGACTTTACAGGTGCTGGATGTGTGTGCATGAGGTACACCCACAGGGGCTGTTGTGGTCATTTCTACTGCTGATGAAAGATAACTGCAAAACCAGAATGACCTCCCCTTAGCTAGATGTCAGACAGCATGGACCATACAATCACAACTGGAAACAGGATTCTACACCTACCACCCTAGAACACAGTAAAGGAAAGACACTACGGCTGATGCTGCTCAATGCCCAAGGTCTCTACCTCAAGCTGCACACACTCTATGCCCTTCTCAGTATGTAGCACATTGATGTCTGTGCTGTGCCTGAAACCTGGTTCACAGTTTCTGACAGCACCCCAGCACTATCGGGTGTTACCTCATCTCATGCATTCCGGCACCAGCATCCCGACAACAACAAGAAGGATGGTGGGTGTCCATATTCATCAAGGACACCCTCACCTCATGGTTGGTGGCAACACACTATGCATCGGAGACCATCCAGGTGCCAGTGACCGTAGGCAAGACTGCTCTGCAGTTTGTAGCATGTTACATGCCACCCGCTCAAACTCAGGTACCTCACACAGCTATCCTGCAAACACTGAAGGGGATAAATGTATCTCCAAACACCATCCTACTGGGTGATTCCAACTATCCACATATAGACTGGGATCACTAATCATGCCACAACACTCTAACACAAAGGTTCCAAGAGTTCATACACTGAAATGCCATGGAACAACTGGTCCCAATCCCCTCAAGTGGAGGCAACATACTAGAACACATCATCACAAACATGGGGTCACACTGTTCAACACCAGATGTATACCCATCATTGGTGAGATCAGATCATGGACTACTCTCAGTGGGAGTCCACATCCCACCCACACCCCAGATGGGAAAAGAAACGGTGAAGACCTTGTCAAATGCCGACTTCACATTTCTGAGCACTGGTGTGGTCTCTTTCAAGGCCCCCAGGCCAGCGGACACCATTACCCAAGCCACTGTATCACTTAGAAATGCCTTCTACCAGCACCTCCAGGACTGCATGGTTCAGGCAATCCAAAATAATAATGACTCTTTGTACCACAGGCAAGCATCCAGTCTGGTGGACCCTAGCCATAAACAAGCTGTACAACACAAGGAAGGAGCTACTACAAGATAGAGTGTAATCCGTATGGGGGAAGACACCCCTGCTCATTGTGAGTAAAACACTGGGTTCCCACATACAATCATCCGAGGCATGTTTAGAGAGTAAACCCACTCAGGACTCCAGGGACAATCATGAGGCCTTTTTACCTATGTTTGAAACCTGGGAGGAAACTCCCAGATATGCTCAGACTTAGTTCAGAATGATGTTGATATCACTGCACCTACAGACATTGGCAACATACTGGCTGACAGGTTCAGTGCAGATTTCTCCCCTCCCCAACTGGGGGTATGTACACCAGAGGATTGTAGCCCCAAACATCTCCACTGCTGGGGTGGGAACTGCTCAATCCAAGGCAGAAAACACTTTATCCATGGGACCTGATGGTGTCCCCAGTTGTGTGCTCCATGAACTCAATGAGTAATTACACCCGCAGTTAGGGCAGCTGTTTAATCTTAGCCTCACCTCAGGATATGTTCCCAAGGAGTGGCATACATCAATGGTGGACCCACCTCACAAAGGTGGTGCCTCCACCAACCCCAGAAACTACCATCCCATCCCTTGACAAGCCTGTTCTGCTAGGCTATGGAGAGGATCATAATGGGAATTCTAAATGAAGACATAGGGGACTTGCAGACATTGGGTCCAATCCAGTTTGGCTTTGTCAAGGGCAGATCATGCCTTTTAAACTTGGTTGACTTTCTCAAAACACTCACCCAGGCCATTGTCGTGGGCAAGGCAGTCCACACAGCCTACCTTGACCTGGCAAAGGCTTTCACCAATACCCCACTCAGGTATCATTGAAAACATCACCAGCTTAATTGTGAACCCATACATCACAGCATGGGTTGCAAACTGGCTAAGTGACGGAACACACAGGGTCAAAGTTGCTGGTGCCAGTTCACACTCCAGAGCTGTGACAAGTGGTGTCCCACAGGGCTCAGTCCTGGGCCCACATTTGTTCAGTATCTACTTTTCAGAAGTACGAGCAAGCACAGGAGGATTATGGCTGACAAAGTTTGAAGATGACTGCAAACTGGGAAGCATAGTTGGAAACCCATCTGACACAGACATCCTTCAGAAGGGTTTCATAGAGACGGCTAACTGGTGCCACAGCCATGGCCTTGCATTACACACTAAACAATGCATAGCCATACCCTTCAGGAAGAACAAGGTTACCACTACTTCCCATCTAGGTGGCAATCCTCTAAGCACAATGTACGTTATCAGGGACCTGGGCACCCAGATTGACAGTGACATTTTGTTTGACACTCACATTGCCAGGGTAGTTTGGAAGGCCTTCTACATTGGCCACCTCATCATGCAGTGATTCACATCTAGATCAAGGGAGGTCACTGTTCCCTGTACTCATCACTCATCAGACCAATGATTGCATACAATGCCCCATTCAGATTGGATGGGCCCACATATTCCTCGACAGGAGGTGAAAGGGTCTCAAACATATTTCTTATGCTGCCCGACTGAAGGAATTCCAGCTGTATTCAGTCGCTTACTGTCTGCTCAGAGGTGACCTGTGCCTGACATACAAGACTATGTCCAACCCAGGATTAATGAACATGCTTCACCTCAAGACCTGTACATCCATCAGAACTACAAGGGCAGGAGACCTAAACCTCAACACAGATATTAATAGGATGTGCTGAAGGGACAGATTCCTCACCCAGAGAGTCCATATGCTGTGGAACAACATCCTGGTACATGTGAGGCTGAGCACCTCACTGGCTTTGTTCAAGTGAGATTGTGACCAATGGATGGGAGATTGCAGGTATACCCCAGGGATAACCTCAGTATCACTGCTTGACAGAGGCACAGCAAAATAATGGGCATATTATCCATCAACTTGCACGGGTGGCAGAAGCCACAAAACTCTGGGCTAGGCTTATAAATGCCCTAGGGCAGATAGTCTAGTATGAACCTGTGAACATAGGCCTTGGGCAGTTCCTGCTATTAGGACAGTGGTCTGCAGCAAGCTATATAGTAGTAGTCGGTTTTAGCCATTGGTTTTGACCATGGCTATTCCATGTTGCTTCTTGTTGTGGTACAAACATGGGTGTGTGGTTATCCATGCTATGTATTGCTAGTCACCCTCATTTTGTATCTTGTTCCATGTGTTTGCACATGTACATCACTGTATGATGTGCAGCTGTTTCCACAGGGTCATATGAGTGGATATGGATGTTAGTTGGGGTCCTCAGGTGTGCATATTGTACATGATATTACATTACTTAACACATGGCATTCATGCCTCAGGTGGTGCTGCAGGGCCACCTCTGTCGGATACACATACTACACTCCCTGTACGTTTGGAAGCAGGTTGTGTCATGTTAGGCATCCCTGTTACTGTATGAGTGAGTCAGAGCGGGTATCAGTCCCAGTGTTCCTACTGACCAAGCATATGTGCTATGCCTTGCCTCTTTGCCAAGGCCAGGCCATACTGGGCACGCCTCCTTCTTCATTCATGCTAACGAGTGCAGACCTGGTTTAAAGTGCTTAAAAGTGCCTTTATGGCACTTTGATTGACATGTCTTGTACTCATTTTGAAAGTCTGGAGACAAAAATAAATTCCCACTGCCAGTCTCGAACCCAGGACCTTGGTAACATTAGTCTGTATGACCTACCACTAAGCCATGACAGCCATACAAAAACACTCTGCTAAAATAAATATAACAGTCAATAGTAGGAATTAGTATAAAGGCAATATAGGAGATGTACCATCCAAAGCATGTGAGGCAAAGTTTTAATGGCCAAATCACTGGATTCCCATACTAACCTTCACACTCACAGAACACTGTCAACAGCATACCAGCATCGTCCACGCCCTACAATCTGAAAGGGCTACGCCTATCTCACATACCTTTTTATAGCAGTGTCCTGAAATCACAGTGAGACATGCAATCAACACACACCTGGCTGCATGCAATTAGCAAATGCTGCCTTACAATTGGTGCAGGGGCCATCACATGGACCTATGCAGATACCTACAAAAGCATTCAGTACCCACACTCCACTCATGCAATACAGTCATTGCACAAACCTAATGAGAAAGAGAGAGAGAGAGAGAGAGAGAGAAAAGAGAAAATATACAGACAGCCAGCAGCAAAACCATGAGTAGCAAACAGCAAGCAGCAAGCAAGCACCACTGACACAGCAACAGCTGCCACAAACACAGGTAATGCAAAGTAGCAGGTTAATACTGTGTTTACTGTGACACCTCAAATGTATCATAGTTCACTATCTATAGCTCTGTCCATGAGATAGGTTTTGTGTGCATAGTCCTGAAATATACACATATGTAATATTGCTGTACATGTTGCCCATACGTGACACTTCCGTAGCTTAGAACAGAAGGCCAGTTGTGCATATGATGCAGTAGATACCAGGGTCAGTAGAGGTTACTCCTCATTGGTGTGGGACCACTGTGTATGTATGGCACTCTTCAGGTACACATCCTGTAGTATGGCCAGGGAGTAATATCAGTCTGTAATGTGGTGCCATGTCCTCCTGGGGTGAATGTAGCACACATCCAGGGATACCATTCTGTAACAGTGATGCTATGTGTCCTGCAATGTTGAGGGTGGCCCTCACCTGGACATGTGAGAGGATAGGGAGGTTACAGTCATCTGTGATAACTAATTCCACTTGTGTAGGAGAATGGGGGGGGGATATCTGCACCTAAACTGTCTGCAACAATATTGCCAATATCTCAAACATGTTTTCCATACGGAAATGCACACACAGTAACATAACACATCCACACTTGCCACATTCAGGCTTCAAAACACTATCTAGGTATATTCTGGTACATCTGCATGTTACAGTAGCATGTAGCACTATACTGAGTAGTGTCAGTTGTCTGTTGCCATGTTGTTTGGATAGAGTAAAAGGAGCATTTGTTTATCCTACTTTGTTTTGTGGACATTACTTGAAGTGTAACCTTACATGCATCATTGGTAACAACACCTTCTGTGTTGTTGTTCTGTTTGTACAGGGTGCTGTCAACATCACTGTTTGTTAAGGGAAATGTGCACCCTGCAGTGCATAGCCCCATTTGGCAAAAGAGACATCCCACCCCCGCCATTGTGCACACACACCAACCCCACCCACAGTAAAACGCATACTTTCCATTTGCAAGGTCCAAACCCCTACCTAGATGTGTTATGACTCTAAAGGCAGACACATTAGCAGAGTGTGCTATTTGCATTAGTAGGAGCAATCTTTTCCAATGCTGTACTTAGAGGGTGCTGACATCATCTGTGTTTACGAAGAGGGATGTGCACCCTGTAGTGTGTTCTCCCAGTTGGCAAAAGGCACCTTCCCTCCACAGCGTTATGCACACACACAAACCCCACTCATACTAACACACATACATTCCCGTAGCAGGATTCAAACCCCTACCTAACTATGTTATGATACTAGAGACGGACGCATTAGCGGAGCGCGCTATTCACATTACTAGGAGATTTCATTTCAGTTGATCTACTTATAGGGTGCTGACATCATCAGTGTTTAGAAAGTGGAATGAGCTCCCTGTGGTGTGTTTCCACAGTTGCCAAAAGGGATGTGCTTCTCATACACACTTATACAGACACTTACCCCATTCACACACACACATGCCACTTGCTGGATTCAAACCCCTACCTAACTATGTTATGACACTAGAGACAGACGCATTAGCAGAGCGCGCTATTCGGATTACTGGGAGGTAGCATTTCTACTGATCTACTTATAGGGTGCTGACATCTTCATTGTTTGGAATGGGGAATGTGCATCCTGTGGTGTGTTTTCACAGTTGTTAAGAGGAACATTTGAACTAAGTGTGTGAGCATGCCCACTTCAGCCTTCCCATGGCATGTTGTGTGAATGATGTCTCATTTATCAAAGTGTGTGAGCATGCCCAGTGTGAGCTTTCCATATGTTGAACTATGCAGCCCATCACAGTTGTGGATGAGTGTGAACTCCAAAAATAACTCCTGTTTAAGGTTGTGTGTTCTGTGACATGTTGTGTAGTTACTGTCCAGATGCTTCCTGTGAACACAACAGGGATTATACTGTGCCTGCAGGTTTTGCATGGGATACTTTGCATACAATTGTTAACATCCATTCATACTGACCTAGCACTGTTGTACTGTATAGTGTAGTGGTTCAGTACTTTCACTGTGGTGGACATTATCCTGGGCTTTAGTCCTATCACTGATTTACATTTCCATACTGTGCACAACAGCCTCTTTAGGGTCCAGTTGTGCATGTCTGCACAAAGGCAGTGCCTCTATGGACTCTGGTAATTACTGCCCCATAAGCTTAACAAGTGTAGTCTGCAAAGCTATGGAGAGGATCATAATGGAGCTCATGAAGAAAGATATGGAGGACATGCAGACATTGTACCTGTCCCAGTTTGTGTTGATCAAGGGCAAGTCATGCCTTTTGTACTTGGTTGACATTATCAAAACAGTAACTAAGGCCATTGATGAGGGAAAGGCAGTCCATAGAGCCTACCTTGCCCTTGAAAACACTTTCAACACAATACCCCACTCAGGTATTGTAGGAAACCCTACCAACAGAAATGTACACCCATATGTCACAAGATCAGGTTTCAAACTGTCTTACGGACAGGACCCACAGGGTTAGAGTTGCTGGCACTATGTCAGACACCAGGCCAGTCACATGTGGTCTCACACAGGGCTCAGTCCTTGGCCCCTATTGTTTGTTATCTACTTCTCAGAAGTACAGTCCAACATGGGAGGACTTTGGCTGACAAAGTTTGCAGATGACTGCACACTGGGTGCCATAGTGGACAGTGCATCAGACACGGATATCCTTCAGAAGGGGCTCACGGACACTGATAGCTGGTGCCAGAGCCATGGCCTGAAGTCAACTTGCAAAACATGTGTAGTCATACCCTTCAGGGAAAGCAAGGTAACCCCAAGCTACCATATAGGTGGCAATCCTCTAAGCACAGGGAAGGTTATCATGGACCTGGGGACCCAGGTTGACAGTCACTGTTCTGATGACACTCACATTGCTAAAGTGGCTAGTAGGACCTTCTACATTGTCCACATGATCAGGAAGGGATCCACATCCAGATCTAGTGGGTCATTGTTCCCCTGTACTCTTCACTTATCGGACCGGTGATCTGGTACACTGCCTTATCTGGATGTATCTCACCTGACATCTGCAGCAAGTGGGGAGACCCTGAATGTCCTCCAACAAAAGGATAAAGGGTCTCCAACATCTGTCATATGCTGCCAGATTGAAGACACTACAGCTCTATTCAGTCACATACTGTCTGCTTAGAGGTGACATGTGCATGACATGCAAGCATGTCCAACCAGGGATTAATGGACATGCTCCACCTCAAAATCTTCAGATCCACCTGAACCACTAGTGCAAGTGACTTACACCGTAGCAGGGATGTACATTGGACATGTTGGAGGGTGGATTTATCACCGGAGACTCCTATGCTGTGGAATACAATCACGGTCCATGTGAGTCACAGCACCTTGCTGGCTCTGTTCAAGAGGTATCCTGACCTGTGGATGGGAAATCATAGGTTTACCCCGGGGATCGTCACTGTGTCACTGCTGGAGACAGGCACGTCAAACTAATGGGCACAGTACTGTTTCCATATAAGGGGTGGCGTACGCAACCAGACTCTGGACTAGGCTTAGAACTGCCTTGGGGCAGATAGCCTAGTATGAACCTATGAACCTATCTGACCATGTTGCATTATGTTCAGATGTGAACTACTTACAACGGCCTCAACCAACTGCAGTAGTGTATTCCACAACATGGGTGTACATTGGCAAACACTACCGATGTGCCCAAGGCCATTTCTAATGGTTATTGGATAGTGTGTTTGTCCATCAACACATCATAAGTGCAGTTTGGCATGACATATGTCTTGTTTTGTATACTGTGCCTCTGTCTACCTGTGACACAACATTGATACCCAGGGTATACCTACCATCTCCCATCCACTCGTTAGGATCCCTGTTGAGTAGAATCAATGAGTGACTCTATGGATAACCTGTACTGGTAGTTTACTCATGCGTGGTGGTGGCTTCTGTGTTATGGATAATGCAGTACAGCTTGTCCTATGTATGTCAGTGCTGGGGTTCAGGTCCCTCATGTGCATATCTCCCTGCCATTCACATTGTACAAGGTGCGGCATGTGCATTGCTGACAGCTTGGACATGGCTTTCTACATCAGGCACAGCTTGTGTCTGGGTGGCCAGCATGGCAGTGTGTGGAGCTGCATTCTGTTTAATCAGGCGACACATTACATGTGTTCCAGCTCTTTGATACTCCTGGTGAGGTACTGTTGTGGACTTTACAGTTGCTGAATGTATCTGCTGAGGTACACCACACAGGCGCTGTTGTGGTCATTTGTAATGCTGCTGAAAGATAACTGCAAAACCACAATGACCTCCCCTTAGCTAGATGTCATAACCCTCATGATTAGGTTGGTATATGGATTGTTGCTGTTAACCCTACAGCCACATTTTTGTCCAATGCAGGATATCTATCACCTTGTGTCCCCATTCTGGCATTACATGTTAGGTATGTCATGGGTGCGACACCTATGTGGGAATTGGTGGTCACTTACTGGATTATCCACAGAGGCTGACTATACTGTTTTCACCATTTAACATGCTGACATGGCTATGGCACCAGCTGTCTGTTTCTATGTGGCCCTTTTATGGGATGCTTGTGTCAGCTGGTGTATCAGATATGTCAGGCGGCTTGTTGTCCTCTACAAACATGTTCCAGCACAGTCCTTACTTGTTGGCCTGTACCTATGGGGCATATATACCAGATGGTGAAGGTCCCAGGACCAAGCTTTGTGGGATGCCTGTTATATGTGGTTTGTAGTCTGACATGGCTGCTGCATGTCTGACCATGTCAGTTCTGTCGTTGGTCTGGTTTGCAACCCCTCCCATGACATTGGGGTGTATATATCAGCTGGTGAGCAAATCTATACGGAACACATAGGGTATTGTACAGAAGGCTTTGCAAGGTCCGGCTACACTGTGTGGACCACATTGCCCTCATCACTGACTTCAAGTACTGTTTCAACTGAGTCACACATGTTTAGGGGTGGGGTCTGCACTTTGTAAACCCACACTGGGTAGGGTCGGGTGTCAATAGATCCACAATATCATTATGTCTGTGGTACATGCTGGTCCTTTCCATAGCTGTGCAGACCAAACCTCTCATGATTCTGTGGTGGTTGTTTTTCCTATCCATTCAGGAGACACCTTTGTTGAGAACACCCACTGTTGTTGTACACTGCTCTTTGGGTCCGTACCCTGTGGTAAGGGTGACATAATGTCAGGGAGGCGGCAGTCTGCTGGGGAAGGTATTTGGCATTATGGGGGGGGGTTTGCACTGCACATGTCAGGATGTATGTTGGCCATACCTGTGTGTGTCTGGTATGTTGTTTGTAATATCTGTGTGATCCGGAGCATATCCAGGAATCAACAACATGCTTACTACCATCATTTGCAACAGCCTTGGGGTTATCTGTAGTGTCCTGTACAATCTGTATCATAATGGGTTCATACTAGGCTACCCCCCTAGGGCATCTGTAAGCCTGCATGTCCATTTTGTTTGATGGATTCTGGGGAATTGTTTACACCTGTGTCAGTGCTAGTATGATACCAGGGGTATAGTGACAAACAGCTCAGAAGCTGACTTCACACTTCTTCGGACTGAGATGGTATCCATTAAGCCCACTGGGCCAGTGGAAACCACAACACACAATGGTGACTCCTGCACAGACACTTTCTACGGACATCTCCGAGTAAGCATGGACCATGCAATCACAAATGAGAATGAGACCTTCACCACCAAGGGAAAGTGGCCTGTCTGGTGGACCCCAGCCATAAACGAACTGTATAACAGATGAAGGATACTAATGCAAGACAGAGCTACATCTCCAGAATGTAAGGCAGCTGTGATCAGCAGTAGTAGAAAGCTACATTCTCACATAAAGACACCCAAGTTCAACTTGGGGACATAAATCACCACAGACGATGAAGGTAACCACACTGCTTTCTTCAGTTATGTCTGACGCCTGGGTGGGAACCCTCATATATGCTCAGATTTGGTACACAACAACTTATATCCCAGGGACCTGACAGATATTACTGACACCCTGGCAGACCAGTTCAGTGCAATGTACCCTCCCTCACCCCCAAGACATGATAGTTATCACAGCTGTATGTAACCTCACTGTCATCCTGGATGTCCATGTGAGAGCCGCAGTCAGCAAAGGCAGTACACAGCATCAATGGGACCTGATGGTATCCCCAGTTGCATGCTATGTGAACTACAGATGGAGATAAACCTGTATATGCAGATGCTATTTAACCTTAGCCTTGCTACAGGATCTGTACCTGAACACTGGCGTGCGGCAACAGTGGTCCCACTCCACAAAGGAGATGCCTCCACAGACCCTGGCAGCTACCACCACACAAGCTTAAACAGCCTTGTCTGCAAAGCTTTGTGAAGGGTCATTATGGAGCTTCCACACAGAGACATTGGTGTCCTACAGACCCTTGATCACACCCAATTCAGCTTTGTACAGTGCAGATCCTGCGTTTTGCACCAAGTTGACTACTTTGAAACTGTCAGTAGAGCCGTTGATGAGGGCTACACAGTCCACACAACCTACCTGCGCTTGGCTAAGGCCTTTGACACAATACCCCACTCAGGCCTCATAGACAAGCTCAACAGCTGAAATATAACACCATATGTCACAGCATAGGTTGCAAAATGGCTCAGAAACAGAACCCATAATGTCAACATTGCAGGTGCCTTGTCAGGTTCGAAGCCAGTCACAAGTGGTGTCCCACAAGGTTGTGTCCTGGGACCTCTCTTATTTGGTATTTACTTTTCAGATGTGAAAGCAAACATAGGAGGGTTGTGGCCGACAAAGTTTACAGATGACTGCAACCTGGGCACCATAGTGAATACATCAGCCAGCACACACATCCTACAGACTGCCGTCACACACAGACAGATAGCTGGTGCTGGACTCATGGCCTAAAACTGACTGCAACTGATGTGTAGCCATCCCCTTTGGGAGGAACACAGTACCCACAGATCTGTACATAGACAGCAACCCAATGAGTACAGGAAACAAATCAGACAGCTGGGGACACATGTAGATAGTGACATCTCATTTGACACCCATGTTGCCAAAGTTGTTTGACAGACTTTCTATCTTGGCCACCTTATCATGGAGGGTATTCCATCCAGACCATAGGAGGTCATTGTACCACTATACTTCTCCCTTATCAGGCCCATGCTTGAATACAACGCCCCATTTGGTATGTACCTCAACCAGCACTTGCAGCAGCTGGAGAGACCCCACAAGTACCTTACCATGAAGATCAGGGATCTACAACACATGTCATATACTTCCAGAATAACTAAAACAAGCTTTTTCAGTGTCATACCACATACATGCACAGGTGACCTATGCCTGACATACAAGACCATGTCCGATCAGGATTTGGTAGACATGCTCCACTGCAAGCAATCCACATCCACCAGAAACATGGGAGCTAAAGATTTGAACCTCAGCACATACATGTATAGGACATGCTGAAGGGACAGAGTCATAACTCAGAGGCATCTCAAACTCTAGCAGAGTATCCCAGTTCATGTTAGACAGAGTACCTCACTGACTCTCTTCAAGAGACATCTGGACAGCTGCATGTGGACAGGGGCACAGACTGGACAGAGGCATAGTCACATTATTCAATTATGTAAGGTGGTCATAATGTGTCACTACTAAGTCAGAGGCACAATATTTCGTATCTATGCAGTACACATATTACCACTATGAGGGGTGGCAATAGCAATATTCATCAAGGACACCCTCACCTCATGGTTGGTGGCAACACACGATGCATTGGACACCATCCGGGTGCAATTAACCATAGGCAAGACTGCTCTGAAGTTTGTAGCATGTTACAGGCCATCCTCTGAAACTCAGGTACCTCACAGAGCTTTCATGAAAACAGTGGCGGGAATACATGTACCTGCAAACACCATCACACTGGGTGATCCCAACTATCCAAATATAGACTGGGATCAGTACTACAGCCACAACACTCTAGCCCACAGGTTCCTAGAGTTCATACACTCACATGCCATGGAAGAACTAGTCACCATCCCCACAAGAGGAGACAACATAGTAGATCTCATCATCACAAACATGGGCTCACAATGTTCAACACCAGAGGTATACCCATCATTGGTGAGATCAGATCATGACCTACTCTCAGTGGAAGTCCACATCCCACCCCACCCCAGATAGAAAAGACCACAGTGCAGAACCTCTCAGAAGCCGACTACACACTTCTAATGACTGTTGTGGTCTCTTTCAAAGCCCCAAGCCAGCAGACACCATTACCCAAGCCACTGTATCACTTACAACTGCCTTCTACCAGCACCTTCAAGACTGCATGGATGAGGCAATCCCAAACAAAACACAGACTCGTTGTACCAGAGGCAAGCGTCCAGTGTGGTGGACCTCAGCCATAAACAAGCACTACAACACAAGGAAGGAGGTACTACAAGATAGAGCGATATCCGTGGAAGGGTAGACACCCCTGCTCAATATAGGTGAAACACTGAGTTCCCCATGAAATCATCCAAGGCGAATATTGGGAGTAAACCCACTAAGGGCTCACGGGACAACAATGAGGCCTTTTATACATACGTTACACACCTGGGAGGAAACTCCCAGATATGCTCAGAATAGGCTCAGAATGCTGTAAATATCACTGAACCTACAGACATTGCCAACATACTGGCTGACAGGTTCAGTGCAGATTTCTCCACGCTTCTTTCCCTCCACCACAACTGGAGAGATATGTATGAAAGAGGATTGTAGCCCCCCAAACATCTCAAATGCTCAGGTGGGAACTGCTCTATCCAAGGGAAAGGATGCAGCATCCATGGGACCAGATGGTGTCCCTGGTTTTGTGCTCCATGAACTCACTCAAGAATTAAACCCGCAGTCAGGGCAGCTGTATGATCTTAGCCTCAACTCAGGATATGTTCCCAAGGAGTGGCATATGTCAATGGTGGACCCACTTCACATGGGGGTGCCTCCACCGACCACGGAAACTACCATCCCATCAGCTTGACAAGCAGGGTCTGCTAAGCTATGGAGAAGATCATAATGGAAGTCATAGATGAGGACATAGGGGACTTGCAGACATTAGATCCAACCCAGTTAGGCTTTGTTGAGGGCAGATCATGCCTTTTAAACTTGGTTGACTGTTTCATAACAGACACCAAGGCCATTGACAAGGGCAAGGCACTCCACACAGCCTACCTTGACCTGGCAAAGGCTTTCAACACAATACCCCACTCGGGTATCATTGAAAACATCACCAGCTTAAATGTGAACCCATACATCACAAGATGGGTTGCAAACCGGCTACGTGACAGAACAGACAGGTTCAGACTTGCTGGTGCCATGTCACACTCCACAACTGTCACAAGTGGTGTCCCACAGGGCTCAGTCCTGGGCCCACTATTGCTCAGCATCTACTTTTCAGAAGTACAAGCAAACACAGCAGGATTATGGCTGACAAAGTTTGAAGATGACTGCAGACTGGGAACCATAGTTGGACACCCATCTGACACAGACATCCTTCAGAAGGGTGTCATAGACACAGATAACTGGTGCCAGAGCCATGGCCTTACATTACACACTAAACAATGCATAGCCATACCCTTTGGGAAGAACAAGGTTACCACTAGTTCCCATGTAGGTGGCAATCCTCTAAGCACACAGGAGGTTATCAGGGACCTGGGCACCCAGGTTGAGAGTAACCTTTGTTTGACACTCACGTTGCCAGGGTAGTTAGGTAGAACTTCTACATTGCCCACCTCATCATGCAGGGATTCACATCTAGATCCAGGGAGGTCATTGTTCCCCTGTACTCTTCACTCATCGGACCATTGATTGAGTGCAATGCCCCATTCAGCATGTATATGACCCGACACCTATGGCAATTGGATGGGCCCACAAATTCCTCGACAGGAGGAGAAAGGGTCTCAAACATATTTCTTATGCTGCCCGACTGGAGGAATTCCAGCTTGATTCCGTGACTTACCGTCTGCTCAGAGGTGACCTGTGCCTGACATCCAAGGCCATGTCCAAACCTGAGTTAATGTACACGCTTCACCTCAAGACCTCTACATCCATCAGAACTACAGTGGCAGGAGATTTAAACCTCAACACAGATATTAATAGGATGTGCTGGAGGGACAGATTCTTCAACCAGAGAGTCCCTATGCTGTGGAACAACATCCTGGTACATGTGAGGCTGAGTACCTCACTGGCTTTATTCAAGTGAGATCTTAATCAATGGATGGGAGATTGCAGGTATGCCCCAGGGATAACCTCAGTATCACTGCTTGTCAGAGGCACAGCAATATAATGGGCAAATTATCCGTCAGAGTGAAGGTGCGGCAGACTCCACGGAACTCTGGTCTAGGCTTATAAATGCCCTAGGGCAGATAGCCTAGTATGAACCTGTGAACCTGTGAACATAGGCCTGGGGCAGTTGCTGCTATTAGGACAGTGGTCTGCAGCAAGCTATATAGTAGTAGTCAGTTTTAGCCATTGGTGTTTGACCATGGCTAATGCATGTTGCTTCTTGTTGTGGTAACAACAGGGGTGTGTGGTTATCCATGCCATTTATTGGTAGTCACCCTCATTTTGTATCTTGTTCCATGTTTTTGCACATGTACATCACTGTATGAGGTGTGACCCTGGTAGTGTCAGGGTGCTGATGTGCGCTTTGACCCTGTTTTCTATTACAGCACTGATATGTGCATTCCCTATACTGTGTGCATTTACACTGCACACATCTTGCTGTTTATACCTTTGGCATTGGGTAGCATTACATCTAGGTTCCTATCCCTTGTGATAGCTATGAGGTGGGTTTGTGTTTTTGTGGTTTATGATTGGTGAGGGTGGATGTTAGTCATGGTCCTCAGGTGTGCATATGATACATGGTATTACATTACTTAACACATGGCATTCATGCCTCGGGTGGTGCTGCAGGGCTGCCTCTGTCGGATGCACATACTACACTCCCTGTACATTTGGAAGCAGGTTGTGTCATGTTAGGCATCCCTGTTACTGTATGAGTGAGTCAGAGTGGGTATCGGTCCCAGTGTTCCTACTGACCAAGCATATGTGCTATCGTTGCCTCTTTGCCAAGGCCAGGGCATACTGGGCACGCCTCCTTCTGCCTACTGGGACAAGGTCAGGTTGTTCCTCCTCCAAGTCACCCTCTGCCTGTGGTGGCCTTGGCAATGGTGGGGGGATGTTTGGCCCAGCCCTGTGCTGGTCCTGCTGCAGCTGTTTCCGCAGGATCATATTATGTAGCATAGCACATATCATGATCATTTGGGTACATGTAGTTGGTGTGTACTGCAAAGCTCCACCAGACGTGTCCAGACACCGGAACCGTGACTTGAGCAGCCCAAACACATGCTCTATGATATTACGTGTTTGTGCGTGTGCCTCATTATGGCGTTCCTGTTCGGGTGTGTGTGCATTTCTGATGGGTGTCATCAGCCACGGCTCAAGTGCATAACCAGCATCCCCACTAGGTGTCCGTGTGGGAAGTCCCCATTGGCAAATGATTGGTACAGCTGCCAGATGCCAGATGTGGGAATCGTGGTAGCTCCCAGGGCAGCCAGCACACACATTCATTATTATGCCCTGGGCATCACACACGACCTGGCAGTTGATGGAGGGGTATCCCTTGCGGTTAATGTAGACTCTACCCGCTCACCGGCTGGTGCCTTGATGCATATGTGCGTGCAGTCTATTGCACCCAGCACCTCAGGGTATCCCGCTATTTGCTGGAAGAGACGATATTGCTGGACACAACCTCACGGTCACTAGGGACATATATATGATCACTGACATGTGGTGACATGGCATCCAGGAACTGGTGCAGTACCCTGGAGGCTGATGCCTGTGATATCCCCATCATATCGCCAGTTGGTCTCTGAAAGGTACCTGTTGCTAGTATTCTTAGGCCAACACATACCTTGGTTTCCACTGGGATGGGTTCCCCTCTGTTGGTTCTGTGTGTGAGGCGTGGCCTGCACAGCTCAACAATCTGCTGCAGGAGCTCTCTGTCCACTCTATAGCGCTCTACTATCTCCAGCTCATGTAACCCATGGTAGGTGACCCTAGGCCTGTATACTCTTCTCCTTCTCCTCACTCTGGGTTGTCTGTCAGCATCTGCATTATCACCACCCTCAGCAATTCGCCTATGTCTGATTATAACAGCTATGGCAGCCCCTAGCATTTCTGCTCTGAGTTCAGCTTTTTTCAGGTTTCAATTCTGATAGCTTAGTTTCTGGCAGTATCTCTTGTGAGAAACAGCCTGCACTGCTCTTTGTTGTGTTTTAAGTGCTGGGTTGGGCTTCTAGTCTGCCTGTGTAATTGCCTGCTTCTAATTGTTTCCACCAATTAACTTTAGTAGTATCTTCTGGCAGTTTCCCTGTATTTTGGTTGTTTCCTATTTCCTCTCTGTTTCCTGAGGGGAGCAATGTGCACACCGCTTAAACACGCTCACAGTAACTTAAACGCTGCGTACACATCCCTACACGGTGTTACACGCAGCGCACATCCTTACACGGTGTTAGCTAGGCTGATTCATGCTAAAACGCTACAGACACCGCTTACACACGCACGCCTGCGCAAACCGTTGTAAACAGTTTGCAACACGCTCCCACATGTTGAACCTGCCTTACACGCGGCACGCACAAGATGCACGTATATCAAGAAACTTAGAGTGTAGGGATAGCGTATGCCCTCAATTTCTTGACATTCCTAGTGTTCTGTTGGGACACACCTCCCTCACTGATGTCTGTCTGTCATCTCTTACCTTACATTGCCCTCCAATCTGGTACATTTCTTTCTATCCTTCCCCCCCATGATGTCACCTACCTCTTACTCTGTTCCTCCCCCTTCTCTAACTCTTACACTACTCAGAAAGTGCTCATTACTTATGTGGCAGTGTGATTCAGTATTGTAACCCTCATTTACATAGGATTGCCTAGTAATGCTTAGTTACATATCTTACACGGAGCTTCCCCCCCTTGACAACCACTAAATGGAGGCCATATTGTTTTTGCTCTGCAAGTCCCTCCATTGACATTTCATGTAATATATAAATCCCACAATTGTGGGCTTATAAGCTTCGGTTTTCAGTTTTAGGTAGCGCACCCCGTTTGCGCGGGTGTGCGCTACAGTTAAACACATAAATCCCGTGGAAAAAAAAAAAGTTATATAACTTTTTTTGCAACACTTTTTCATGCCAATGGCCACATATTTGGCCATTGGCATGCTTAATGTAACAAATGCACCCTTTATTTGGAGCTGACATAGCTCCGTTTTTAATTTTGCAGAAATGTACTCAGTTGTCAGCTGAGTACATTTCTGTTAACACGTCCGTTACACGGACTGGTTTGGGCTTCGTGGATCGCTCACATACCTCATTTGCATATCTTGGAGCTGCAAATGAGGTATTGAGCATTTCCACGCCCACTCCGTGTAAGAGACGTGTTAGCTGTCTCTTACACGGAGATTTGGGCTGTTGCTGAATCAGGAGGCTTACACGGAGGCTTACACTACTCTTAAACTCCGTGTAAGCCTTCCTGAATCTGGCCCATAGCCTTTCAAAGAAAATAGCCTTTGGCTTTAGTTTATGTGCCTTTACTGTCACTCTGACATTTTGCATTATATTCACTATTTTTTTACTGTTGTGAACTTCTGCTCAGTATGCCAAGTACAGCAATGCTGTGTGGTATTTCTTTACTGAGCTGTTGTTTCATTGTAAGTAAAAATTGTATTTGTTTTTTCAAAATGCAGACTTTTTTCACTGGGTTTATTAAACCCCCCAACACAGACACACACACACACACACACACACACACACACACACACACACACACACACACACACACACACACACACACACACACACACACACACACACACACACACACACACACACACACACACACACACACACAGTTATACAATCATCTATTGTAAATTGCATTACAAGAAGATAAAAGCATGTATCACTTCCACTCTGGCCATAACTGGAGTGGGGGATTACGAGGGAAAACAAGCAGACACTGATAGCCAACAAGTGAGTTTTTGCAGAAGAGTAAGCCAAGCCCGAATGAAGTAGTTCAAAAAGGTAATGCAGGACAGCAGGGGCTTGTGTTAAGAGTGGGTCCTGACTGTGTTTGTGGCACCAATACGAAAACATTTTCCATTCAGCTGTGTGAGATTTTTTAGTAGTGGGTCTCCTGGCTTCCTGTAGGACTTGAACAACCAGTTCAGTGAATAGGTGTCTTTGAGGGATTAAAATCATCCACAGAGTCAAGCCGAGTGAAGTAAGATTTGGGTGAAAAATTAGTCCTTTCGATGAGTGATCAGATCTAGCTGCAGACGTATATTCCTGTGATTTCCCTATGTCAGCTGAAATAGTAGGGGAAAACCAGTGTTGCCACGGCCATGGAATAACCAGATAAGGACATTTTGCATCTGAAGGTCATGATGTAGCATTCTTAGAAATTTGCTGTAACACCTTGTGAGAATTGGTCCTTTATTTGCTAGGCACCAAGAATCCAACTACATTGTTTTTTGGATGTACTGGCTTTGCCATATATATGATTTGCATGTTTTCAAGCTGACAAGTTCGGTGTCTATCAGACTTCTGTTATTTTTATGTTCTTATGAAACTGTAACCACAAAATAATATTCTTTTTCTAGAGAAAAGTAATATTTTCTGTCATTTCTATATGTGATAACAAAATATGCATGTTTTGCATTCCTGAGAGGCATACCCATGTTTAAGATTCTCCTGCTTATTTTTTTATAAAAGCTGTTGGGCCATGCAAAACAATACTAAAGTAAAATTATCAAGAGGTGCTTGCTGGAAAATTCCATAAGAATATCTTGAAGTAGTACAGTGAGATTCTTATTTGAAATTAGGTTGGAATTCAGGCTAGAATGACCCTTGTAAAATGTCAGTGAATTTTTCACAAAACTGTCAGCTGAAAACAAATGTATAGATTTCAGTTGTCTTTAGACTAAAATAAACAAAAACTACCAAAGCATAAATCTGTTATGACAGAGTGATTTCATACCTAAAAGGAGTGTTTCTGTATAAAAGTGATAATTTCATTTGTTTGAGGCATAAAAATTACATTAAGATAATTGAAAATTAAAATTCAAGATGCAGTCTCCTTTGTCTTCTTTCATGGAAATAGTGTAGTGTAGTGTTGATTTTTAGATGAGCATGCCATTAACCGTCCCTGAAAGATTCATGAATAAATGTTGCATAATTTTAGAGACAATATGCCATCAAAATAACAGACGTTTGAAGAAAGTGTTAAATCTCACTTAATTTTGATGAACTATTGTTAAAGTTACTGGATTTCTTGGACTAGTATTGGATTTATTTACCACTGACACCGCTGTATGTTGCTATATTGTATTGTGGAAACAACATGGATCTTTACTGAGTTACAAGTGTATTTTTGGGTTGCATGGCTATACACCTACTTGTTGATTCTGAGAAAATTAGTGTAATATTTCATTAGTTGCAGGAATGTATTCATGCGAAGACACACTTCACTTAGCTAGTACAGAAGTGAGATTAGTATACATGCATGTATTTTCTACATTATTATTATTATTATTATATTTATATATTTTGTTATTGGTCTTTGTATGCTCCACAACATTGCTTCTAAAAATGCCACTTTGGATTCTAAGGGGATCCAATCTGCTTTCCTTTCTCATATTCATTACTGGGACTAGAAAAGTGGAGTGCAGGTGAGAAGTCTGATTCTCAAGACATAGGGGCCCTGAGTGAAGTTAGAAGGTTATTTCATAACAATAAAAACAAAAAGGCTATTACTAAACTTGGGCTTGGTATTCAGGCAATAAGAACTACAAAATATAGCTGAGTTATACAAAATGAGAAAGCTTACTTGCAGAAGAGAAAGCCTGAGTGAGTAAGTTTGAGGAGTTGTATGATCGGAAAGTATGGCTGATGGGGTTTACCTATGAAAGTTCAGCAATACCTTTATGTCTCGCAATTTACTGAAAGTATAATTTTGAAAATTGAGTCAAAAAAGAAAATAAATCAAAAGAAAATAAATCTTTTTTTGCAAGTGGGGGCAGGCACTTTGTACTTTCTGATGTGGGTGGGCAGCCCCCCCCTTAACCCTCTCCCTGAAGATTATATATTATAACTCAATTGTCGCACCACAGTGGAAACAAGTAGAAAAAACCCTGAAAGGCTCACCACCAAAGATCAAACTCACCACAACAAACCATGCTCGCAATGAAGACACACAATTGCAGTGTCAGTGATGACTTGTAGATATGCCAGTTGATAGGGTCATATTGTTTATAAAGGGCATAAGAGTTTTCTACTCCTACTGCCTTCCTAAAAATTAGTAGTGCAAATTGAGTTTGTATTTTAAGAACTTTAATAAATTACTGGAAGTGTTATGAGGTACAGATTAAGAACATTGCTACATTATTAACTTAATGTGGTAGTGATGTCGATTGGAGGAGGCTTGTATTTAGGTTAGGTGAGCTAGTTGTTTTAAAGTATAATCCTTTTGTTGTAATATATTGCTATATACTAAGTCCTGTTTAAAAATTGATTGTTGATCAAGATTACTTTGATGTACCACCACAACTAAACCTCAACTTTATATTCATACCACAGTTCTTAGGCCTCCCATGCAATACACTACCATATCAAAATCCAGGTAGGATTCTCACACTCACCCACCTAACGTAGTACACTACCATATCTAAACCCAGGCAGGATTCTCACACTCACCCATCTTACATTGTAGTACACTACCATATCTAAACCCGTGCAGGATTCTCATACTCACGCACCTTACACTGTAGTACACTACCATATCTAAGTTAAGGCAGGAATCTCACACTCACCCATATTGCATTGTAGTACACTACCATATCTAAACCCAGGCAGGATTCTCACACTCACCCACCTTACACTGTAGTACACTACCATATCTAAGTTAAGGCAGGAATCTCACACTCACCCATATTGCATTGTAGTACACTACCATATCAAAATCCAGGTAGGATTCTCACACTCACCCACCTAACGTAGTACACTACCATATCTAAACCCAGGCAGGATTCTCACACTCACCCATCTTACATTGTAGTACACTACCATATCTAAACCCGTGCAGGATTCTCATACTCACGCACCTTACACTGTAGTACACTACCATATCTAAGTTAAGGCAGGAATCTCACACTCACCCATATTGCATTGTAGTACACTAACATATCTAAACCCAGGCAGGATTCTCACACTCACCCACCTTACAATGTAGTACACTACCATATCTAAACCCAGGCAGGATTCTCACACTCACCCATCTTACATTGTAGTACACTACCATATCGAAACCCAGGCAGGATTTTCACACTCCTCCACCTTACACTGTAGTACACTACCATATCTAAACCCAGGCAGGATTATCACAATCACCCACCTTACATTGTAGTACACTACCATATTTAAACTCAGGCAGGATTCTCGCACTCACCCACCTTACACTATAGTACACTACCATAGCTAAACTCAGGCAAGATTCTCACACTCACCCACCTTAAACGTTAGTACACTACCATCTCTAAACCCAGGCAGGATTTTCACACTCACCCACCTTACACGGTAGTACAATACCATATCTAAACCCAGGCAGGATTCTCACAATCACCCACCTTACATTGTAGTACACTACCATATCTAAACTCAGGCAGGATTCTCACACTCACCCACCTTACACTGTAGTACACTACCATATCTAAACTCAGGCAGGATTCTCACACTCACCCACCTTACACTGTAGTACACTACCATATCTAAACCCAGGCAGGATTCTCACACTCACTCACCTTTTATTGTAGTACACTACCATATCTAAACGCATGCAGGATTCTCACACTCACCCACCTTACACTATAGTACACTACCATCAATAAACCCAGGTAGGATTCTCACACTTACCCACCTTACATTGTAGTACACTACTATTATCTAAACCCAGGCAGGATTCTCACACTCACCCACCTTACATTGTAGTACACTACCATATCTATGTTAAGGCAGGAATCTCACACTCACCCATATTGCATTGTAGTACACTACCATATCTAAACCCAGGCAGGATTCTCACACTCACCCATATTGCATTGTAGTACACCACCATATCTAAACCCAGGCAGGATTCTCACACTTACCCACCTTACACTGTAGTACATTACCATATCCAAACTCAGGCAAAATTCTCACACTCACCCAGCTTACATTGTAGTACAGTACCATCTCTAAACCCATGCAGGATTCTCACACTCACCCACCTTACATTGTAGTACACTACCATATCTAAACACTGGCAGGATTCTCACACTCACCCACCTTACAATGTAGTACACTACCATATCTAAACCCAGGCAGGATTCTCACACTCACCCATCTTACATTGTAGTACACTACCATATCAAAACCCAGGCAGGATTTTCACACTCCTCCACCTTACACTGTAGTACACTACTATATCTAAACCCAGGCAGGATTATCACAATCACCCACCTTACATTGTAGTACACTACCATATTTAAACTCAGGCAGGATTCTCACACTCACCCACCTTACACTGTAGTACACTACCATAGCTAAACTCAGGCAAGATTCTCACATTCACCCACCTTAAACATTAGTACACTACCATCTCTAAACCCAGGCAGGATTTTCACACTCACCCACCTTACGCGGTAGTACACTACCATATCTAAACCCATGCAGGATTCTCACACTCACCCACCCTACACTATAGTACACTACCATCACTAAACCCAGGCAGGATTATCACACTTACCCACCTTACATTGTAGTACACTACTATTATCTAAACCCAGGCAGGATTCTCACACTCACCCACCTTACATTGTAGTACACTATCATATCTAAACCCTGGCAGGATTCTCACACTTACCCACCTTACGTTGTAGTACACTACCATATCCAAACCCAGGCAGGATTCTCACACTCACCCACCTTACATTGTAATGCACTACCATATCTAAACCCTGGCAGGATTCTCACACTCACCCACCTTACATTGTAGTACACTATCATATCTAAACCCTGGCAGGATTCTCACACTCACCCACCTTACATTGTAGTACACTATCATATCTAAACCCTGGCAGGATTCTCACACTCACCCACCTTACATTGTAGTACACTATCATATCTAAACCCTGGCAGAATTCTCACACTCACCCACCTTAAGTTGTAGTACACTACCATATCTAAACCCAGGCAGGATTCTCACACTTACCCACCTTACGTTGTAGTGCACTACCATATCTAAACCCAGGCAGGATTCTCACACTACCACTTTACATTCAATAGCACCTACTGCTGTCACAACAACCAAGGGTCACTCAGATAATGTGTCTATGCCCTTATGGTAGCCAAAATTTGCTGTGTCACATGACATCCTAGTCACAGGTGACTCCACAGTCAGGCATGCTGCCGTACCTCTCACTAGGTTGAACAAAGCAGAATTATGGTAATCAGCCTTTCGGTTGCTACAGTTTGCAATGTGGTCAAGACATCCAGTGACGTCTCCCAAGTATATATATAATGTGGTCATTGTGCGCATAAGATTTAAATACTTTAAACCTTATGAGATATGAAAAGGGACACAACTGATTTCATAATATATATGTCTGAGAAAAGTAGGCAGCTCTGTGCAGTGACAGCACTCCTTCTCTACCTTTATTTAATAAGTACTACTGTATTTAATAAGTAGTACACTCATTCAGGCCATATAGTGATGGCAGGTGTGCCCCCAGTGCAGGTATGTCAGCATTCATTCAAAATCTTCTCAAATCATGACTAATCCAGCAAAATAATGGCCTAGAATGGCTGCATACCATGGCAGTTATATGCAAATCAGCCTGCAATGTTATTGCAAAATATAGAATCTTGTCCATGTTTTCTAAAGACTATGAGACATAACTTAACAAATTGCAACCCTTAGGTATTGGACCCTACTCAAGCAATTGAGTAGTTGAATTGATTTCAACTACCTATCCATAAACTTGAGGCAAACATGCACAATGATTCCTGAGCATCATCAATGCTAACTCTCTTGGCCAGATAGTACCCTTCCCTACTAGCATCTCAAATCTACTTGACCGGGTTCTTACAAATGCAGCACAGACATACTCCACACCTGCATTTCCCTCTCATTGGTCAAAGCAGGCCATAGTGCCATTACTGTCTCCTTAAGGACTCTGCTAAAGACCTCTCTTTCTACTACCTACAGAGATTTTTCCAGGCACAGTCATCTAGTAATCCCAATAAATACCAAATCTATCAACAGTCAAATAACATAAAAAGAAGAACATGATGGCTTAAGGAAACATAGGCATTCTTTAATAATTCAGTGACATTCACAATTATAAAACACAATGTTCGACAAGCTCATTTAAGAAAGCATTGTTCCTTCCTAACGAGTTGTATGCATCTACAATTTTCTGTATTCTTCAGACTATATTAATGAACAAGCCAGAAAAGTGTTATAATAAAATAAGTAAATTTGTATCAAACATCTCAAACCAAACCTGCCATTGTATTCATTTGCAGACCCTGAACTGGGTAAAACTACCACACCACATATCATACCATATACACAGCTCATAATGGCACATAAAGCACTATACCATCTCTCAAACACCCCAGTCATCAACAATACGATACAATAAAATTGTACAAAAACAAAAGGAACCTTATATTAAAGGACACCTAATATACTCCTTATATTCAGAAATCCTAGCTAAACTGTCTGGTGCTCAGTGTGTACATCTAGTGGGTAATTGCCATTAGATGCAACCTGTGCTGTTGTGGTGGGACAACACCTGAACATCAGTGTTCAATCTGTTTACTCGTGTACGTGTGGCTTGTCATGACTCAAAGATGTGGGTCAGATGCTGCTGTGAGGCCTTGGTCTGCAGTTGTGGTCACACCCAACATTGTCAACACCTGTTTTCTGTTCCCTATGTCCTCCAGAACCTCCTCCGATAGCTGTGGAATGTCATCTTCAGACATCTGTGGTTCTTGGGGTAATTCATCCACGCCTGCAGCTGGAAGACTGCCATGTGCTTTTGTTAGCATGATATGCAGCATGGTGTATGTCATTATCATCTGTGCTGCCTTTTCAGGTGTGTATTGCACTGCATCCCTGGACATGTCCAGACATCTGAACCTAGTTTTCAATACACCAAACACATGCTCTATGGTGTTTTTGGCTCTTGCGTGTGCTCTATTGTAGAACTCCTGTGCAGGATTGGATGGTTCACAGTACAGTGTTATTAGCCATGGGTTAAGTGGTTGGTGGCTGGCATAATGATTAATGTGTTTACATAACAGGCCATAGTCACCTTTTGTGAGGACTGGAAACACATGTGGTTGGGATGGATATTGTAGTGAGGGTTATACTTAGCTTTCTGCCTATTTGTGGTCCTGTACTTGCCTATTAGTTGTCCCACAGGTATTTTACCTTGCAAGAATGCTGCCCTCAGTCCACTTTCCTACCATATGACAGCATAGGTTCATAGGTTCATAGATAGTTACTGGGCTATTGACCCGAAGGTCTTTATAAGCCTAGCTATGTGTGCCCAATATAATGTTAGAGAAATCCAATATAAAGGAGCTTGCCAAACTCGTGATCTTAGTTAACAATGACTGCCATATCTAAGAGGGTCATAGGTGAAATTCAAAGCAGGAGTTTACGGTTTACCATCCAGTCATCCAGACTACACTCAAAGAGGTGCTTTGTTTGATGTGAACTGGTAGCCTATTCCAGAGGAGTAGCAACCTTTGAGAGATATATATGTCTCTTCAGCAGGTCCTATTTATGTCGCAGGCCAGGTTAAGATCCCTGGAGCAGGTGACCCTTATCCCATTTGACTTGCAGATGTGCAGCATTTCCATTAGGTTTGGATCGGAGATTGCTCTGTAGGCCCGGCACAAGTCTCCTTGAAGTAGTCTGCATGCTGCTGAGTACAGTGACAGTGACTTTAATCTGTTAATGTATGACGTGTTGGAGACCCTGAATTTTATTGGTTAGAAATCTCTGAGGTCTCTCAAGTTGCTGCAGGTGCCAGTTAAGGTACATACTGAAGGGAACATTGTACTCAATTACTGGCCTGATGAGGGCCGAGTACAGGGGTGTTATAACCTCTTTTGCTCTTCAGACAATGCCTTTGCTAATGAGGTTTGTAACCTAGAATGCCTTCCTTAGCATAGTAGACACATGGTGGTCAAAGTTCAGGCTACAGTCGACTTGTGTTCCCAGGTCTGTCACTACTGACTGCACTGAGTTTGAGTCCATGACTTTGGCATCAATCATTGGTTTGTGTAAGTCCCTCTTGAAGTATATTGACATCATTTGGGGATTCAGTCATTGCACCTAATTTACAGTCATCAGCAAACTTAGTAAGCCACAGCCCCTCTGGTTTGGCCTGAATTTCTGAGAAGTATATTCCAAACAATACAGCGCCGAGCACTGACCCCTGTGGAAACCCACTGGTGACAGGTCTGCTGGTTAAGGTATAGTCCTCAACTTTGACTGTGTGTGATCTGTCGGTGAGCCAGCTAGCCACCTACCTGTCAACATAAAGGTTGATATTCAACTGGAAGAGTTTATCAATGATGCCTGAATGTAGGATTGTGTCAAAGGCCTTGGCTAAGTCAAGGTAAGTTGTATGAACAGATTTGCTTTCGTCTGTGGCTCTGGTGATATTTCTGAAGACGTCCACCAGGTTTAACAGGCATGACCTGCCACTGACAAAACCTGTGTCGGTCAAGGGTTTGGAGATCACCTATATCCTCATTTATAAGGTCCATGATGTTTCATTCCATAGCCTTACATATAAGGCTGGTTAAGCTTATGAGTCTGTAGTTCTCAGGGTCTGTTGCTGTACCCCCTTTATGAAGGGGGATGATAGTTGCTGTTTTCCATTCAGCTGGGACAAAAACCAGTACTCAGGTTGTGGTTGAAGACAGTACCTAATGGAGTTGCTAACTCATGTTTTAGACCATTTAAAACACAACCTGGGATGCCATCCGCTCCCATAGAGGCTGTGCTTTTCGCCATGGAGAGACCATTAATGACTTGCTCTTTGGAGATGCAAGGTGGAGGAGATGTAGAAGGAATACTTTGTGGAATGTTTGGAGGGGACAGAGGGGTGAAATTTACACCAAACCTGTCAGCTAATAGGTTACCTATTTTCACAGGATCAGTGTGTGTGATGCCATCCACAGCAAGTTCAGCACACGTCTGGGTCCTATCTTTTAGGTTACAGATATAGCCAAAGAATGCCTTATGGTTATTCTTAGCTATGGTTGCTAAATTTTTTTCAAAGTTGCCTTTAGAGGATTTTACAAATCATCTTATTTGTTTGTTCAAGCAGAGGAGGATATTCTTCCAGTGCCAGGACTTCGTCACATTTAAGTTGTGTTGTGTGTTCATGATGTGTTTTGGAATCAGACTAGTGTGCGCGGAGTCCCTAATTATTCTGCACTGAATATCTAAGTACTTGGGCTGCCTTTAGCACATTGTCTAAAACTGCATCCACAGCAGACATGCTGAAGTCTTCCTTAAGTGTGCTGCACTGTTTGCAAGTACCTTCCATGAACTTTACAGAATCTGGCCCATTATTCAAAATTTTTAATTATGCATTTTATTACTCCATGGCTGGTAAATTTTACAATAAGATTAATTTTAAAAGATTGGCATAACAAGAATTAACAGTTCCTACCATGCTGTTCTTGCTATACCAAACTGCAAAATGTAATCCCTTCCACCCAGGATGATATCATGTGAAGGATGGGATTTGTCCAGTTCAGTACCTCACCATGTCACAGCATTGAACTGAATGCTAGTTCACGATATCTGGATCAGATAATGAGATTTGATTACAGGGTATGTTAATGAATCTCATTAGCTATTCTGAGTATATCACTGAACTTGCCTGAGGAATCAAATGAATTTCAAAACCTTCAGGCTTGTACATTGACAAGCCTGCTTGGCATTGTATACCAAGCAGGCTTATACATTGACAAGCCTGCTTGGTATACAATGCCAAATTATTTTAATGAGGCGTGCTCACTTCCCCTATTAGAACCAATGTTAGAGCTCTGAAATGTTAACACTAGCATATGTTGAATGGAGTCTGCCAGCAGATTTGCACCATTTAATACTGAGAAACAAACTGCATTAATATGCATGGTTTGCTACTTAAACACTACATCACAGTGAATGATAACTAGCGTTTTATCTCAGTTTCCATGTTTTCTCAGTAAAACCATCCCATTGCACCAAAATAATTTTTTTCACAATCTTGAGACGGTCAGCAACTTCCTCTTCTTCCAAAACTTCAGTCAAGTGCATTTCTTTTTCAATTTTTTCAATGTGAATTTTTTTTCATTGTTATAAATAGGTTTATTTCTTATTGCTCTGCACTTCTGATTCAGCAGTAAAATGGCACTGTAGTGTTGTACTCACAAGTGTCATCTATAGTATTATCCAACTGTCTGACATATCTAGCTACATACTAGAACTTGGTCTCTACTTCTGCATAATCACATCAAATCCAGTTTCCACAACTTGTTCCAAATGTCTTATAACTTGTTAAAGCTGTTTTTCAAAGGTTTAGGGACTGTAAGAGTCTAAATTCCATTACAGACAGCAAGTACTAAAATGCTTACATGTACAGACACCTGTATGGGAATCTAATACCGATTATTCCCAAATATTCAACAGCATCTTCCTAAATACTTTCAACTCCCTGGCCCCCTCTAGGAAAATCAGACTAAAAAGCCACTATGCCCCCTGGTTAACTTAAGCCACTTGTACCCTGATGCACAAGAGGGATAACACCTGGAAAAGCTGGAAAAAAACAACTTACCTTCTCTCTTTCAATCCTATAGGGAGCTCCACAACTTAACCAAGAAACAGGTCATCCTAGATAAGGAGAATTTTTGCCAGAAGCCACTTAATAACCCCCACTCCAACCCGCAAAAATTCTGGCATTCTGTTAACAAACTACTTTATTCTGGAAACTCTTGTTCACCTAAGCCCTGCCCCAACAGCTCCTCCCTAGAAACAGCCACCTTTTTAATTCCTTGTTTATAGAATCTAGCCAAAAGCTAACCAAACAAGATAATAACATCACCCAAGTAACTTCACAATTTCTCTCACTGCTTCTTTCTCACTGACACCTGTCCCAACTAATTACATCAGGTCACTGCTCAATAAACCGAAACCATGCTCACCATCAGGTGACAATCTACCCCCACCCTCATTTCTGAAGCATGCTGCTAATTTGATTGCTTACCCCATCTCCATACTTATAAATGGATCTACCCAAGAAAATACAGTCCCAGATATCTGGAAAAAAGTCTATGTTTTATCCTTTTACAAAGGTGGTAATTCCACTGATCAATCTAACTTCAAACCTATAGCCATCCTGTCTACTCTAGATAAAGTACTGGAAAAATGTATTCAGAAACAGCTCCTCAATCATCTGTTACATGAAAATCTCCTGACCCGTACTCAGCATGGATTTAGTCCTCAATATAGCATGTCTACTGCACTTATTTCTTTCACACATAGTAGTAGTAAAGCTCAGGATGATAATAAATTAGTCTCCTGTCTATTCATCAACATCTCTAAGGCCTTAGATACTGTCTCCTATCCTCTACTGCTGTCCAAACTCACTAACCTCAATCTCTCTAACTCTACTATAAGCTGGTTCAGTAGCTACCTCTCAAACAGATTTCAATCCATCAAATGGCTATCATCCATTTCTCCCTTCCTAACTGTAAAAAATGGGATTCCCAAAGCTCCATTCTTTGTCTCTTTCTCTCCAACATCTTTACTAAATACCTCTACACCTCATGTCCCCACTCTACAGTAATACAATATGCTGACAACTCTACTGTCATCTCCTGCTCTGACAACTTAGACAAACTGTACACCATCACTGAACAATCTCTACACTCTGTCGAAAAATGGCTAAGCTATAACCAACTACTGCTAAACCCTAAGAAAACAAACCTCCTCCTCCTTCTTTCAAAAACACTTGGACCACAAAAATCTAATTTCACAGTCAAATCCCTAAACAGCATCGCAGTCGAAACTCACACAAAACTCTTTGGTGTGACAGTAGATGATCAAGTCAAATTTGACCTCCATATTCAACAAAGCATTAAAAAAACACCAGAAATTAGGCCTACTGTATAGACAATAAAAAATTCATATCAGACAAGTCCAAACCAACCCTTGCACAAGCTTTCCAACCCCCACTCTTTTCTATGCTGCCCCTATTCTCACTAACCTGTAATCCAATCTCATCACTAAATCGGAGCTCACATATAACAGAATTCCAAGATTTGCTGCTAATACATCCTATCGATCTCACCACTGTCTATCTCTGAAAAGTCTCCAATGGCTAGAGTTCCACCATCAACTCCTTCTACCCCAGCTATACCTAACTCAATCCATTCTTAACAATTCCACCTCTTGCCGTGCTGTCTCTTCCTGATTTCCTACTACACTCCAAATTGAGTCTATTACCAACACTAATTTCTTCAAAAAAGAGCTAAATTCTCATTTGCTTAACTCATAGTTATGTTTATGCCATGATCCTACCTAAACCTCCTACTATTTCCTATCATTTCCTCCATTCTCTTATTATAGACTAAACATTTACTTTTCTCGCTCTTTCATAGGCTAAGTTTATTTGCTTTGGATTCTAATCATACACTGTAAAACTTTGTGGCTTAGTATTTGTATATAATAGATAATATTGTATAGAGTATTTTGCTCATAACCATTAAAACTGTAATTAACTTTGTACTGAATTGTTTTATTGTAACGTTTGCTTATCTGGAGCTTTTCTCCTCTGACGTTCACTGAAAAAGGTCTTCCTGCACAATCAGACTAACCAGTCAACAAATTTGAAACCAAATAAATAAATAATTATGTTTAACTGTGTCTATTTTACCATCTGACATAAATCTACTGGCACAAGCTGAATCCAAAGATAGTGGAATTCTCATCTAGCAGTATTGTTGTCTCCTGGTCCTTGAAATAAGACACAGAGGCTTCTAAACAGGAGCTGGTGCTCACAGACATAGTGTGAGTTGGTGTACAAGTTCCTACACACTATGCCTAATGGGCTGCTATTCACAGACATATTGTGATCCCTGATAGTCATGTTCAAAGCTTTACTTGTGTCTGTGAGCTGCACACAGGAGCTCATTGTACAACACACACACACACACACACACACACACACACACACACACACACACACACACACACACACACACACACACACACACACACACACAAAACACAGTGCAGCAGCTGCCGTAACACATTGAGTTGCCTGCACTATAAGGAAACCCCTATTACTGGAAGGTATTTCCCTGTCATATGTGCGTGTGTGTGGTGGGGGAGCAGTTGAAAATTTTTTGCTCCTGACAGATTGCTATCATTCTTAGCACTGCACCAGCTTATTACGTATCTGTGACATGGATGCCTGTCAAGAAATTCTCTTCAACAGCAGGGCAAAGCTTGACAGTGAAATTTGTGGCATCCATGATGAGGGGATATAATAAGCAGTTATGATCAGACAGGTTCACTCATAGTTCCTTTAAGTACATGGATCTTGGTCTAATCTATGTACTATCAGTTACTTTATTATTTATCCAATTTGGTAACCAGGGTAGAGCACTGATCCAAATAGACTTGTTTCAGCCTTAGCCTGGACAAATATAAATAACAGTAGATAAGCAAGTGAATACAATCAAAATGTTGTGTGAAGATAGCAATGAATACAAGTAACAATAATGGAGTGCACAATATAAGGGACAATAGGAAGGGAAGGGTAGAGTATGGAAGGAATTAAAAGATAAAAGTGAGACAGTAAAGGGAACTTCAGCAAAGAGTAGGAGAATGGAAAATATTAAAGGCACAAAAGATGAAACTAAGTACAAATACAACATCTGTAATGGCAGCAAATGGGATAAATTAAAAGACGTTAAGAAATGAGACAGACGGAAAATAGTGGAACACGTAAATAGCTTCAGGTATATAGTTGGGGTGGTTGAAGAGAAGAGAACTCTGAATAAGGACGTCAAAGCTTTAATTAGAGGGGCTACAACCAACTGTCACAGAGTGTCAGTGATTGTGTATGATAGAAGAATGCCAAATAAGCTGAAAAGTAAGGTGCACAAAACAGTGGTGCAAATAATATTACTGTCTGGTACAGAAACCTGAGCAGTGAAGATAGAGCAGTTGGGGAAGCTAGAGGTGATGGAAATGACTTGCCTGAGACAGATGGCACGATGCACACTGTGGAATAGATGAAGAAATGAGGACATCAGAGCAGAAATCAAAGTAGCTCCAAACATAGAGAAGGTCAAAGAGAACAGATTCTGATGGCTCATCAACACATGCAGAAAAGGAGAAGACAATTCGGTGAAGAAGATTTAAGACAGACAGGAAGAAGGCAAGAAGAAAAGAAGGTGACCAGCAATGAGATGGATGGATGGACTTCTGAGAGAAGACCTGTGACAATCAGGCATGGCTGTCAAAGAAGCTAGGAGAATGGCATCAAATCAAGAGAGATGGTGACAGTTGATGCAACACCACCCATGTAGAAAACTTCAAAAGGGGGTTGATGACGGTAATGATTTTTATAAGTCTAAGAAAAGTTTATTGTTTGCTGACTTCTGAGAGTCATTTCCATGTTCTATGTATTTTAAATGAATAAAATAAAAAAAATAGATGATCTGTTCTTCTTCAAGGGCTTTCCTGTATGTCAGCATGACCCCAGAGTATTTCATGTTACTAAAAGAGGAAACAGCAGACACACAATATTATACATATAACACATACTTATAAAATGTAGATAGACACTCTCATATAAAATATATATACACACATGTAAAAACTTTGAAGCAGCATTTTAAAAGACTAATTTGTTTTATATATATATATATATATATATATATATATATATATATATATATATATAAGTGCTATTTTTATATATTAAAAAATTCTTCATAATGAATTCTACCTTATCTAACTTTAATTTAATGTTCCTACGCTTATTTAATAAGGGCTTAATTGTAGCCCTTTCATTCAGCCCACTGCCTCTGTCAGCTCTCAGAGTGATTATCCAGTTGTTCTCCCTGTATTCTGTATGGTTCCTGATGTCTCCCTCATGTATACTGATGGGAATGACCTCCAATGCTCTAAAAGTAAAATTATGTGTGTCCCCATGTCGTAAAACATGTTTCGCTAGTGCATTATGCTCAGAACCCTTTCTGATATGATAGACATGTTCCCTTATTCTATCTCTAAAAATTCTGTTGGTTTTTCCAACATAAAAAGAGTGGCATTTCTAACACTCAGCTAAGTATACTAAACTGGAGGTTTTACATGTAGCATTAGCATTTATAATAAATTCTTTTTGAATATCAGGATGAAAAAATTTGCCGAAGTATTTATATAAGTGCAAAAATTGCAACTTCCACATGGGATAGTAGATTCACCTTTATTATTTTCTCTTCTATTATGCTGATAACATAATAGTTTCTTCAAATGTTTTCTATTCTTATACAAAAAACATGGTTTTTCTCCTACTATCTTTTTAATTTTTTCATCTACTTGTAGAATGGGCCAATTTTTACTAAAAATCTCAATTAACTGCCTATTATCAGAGGTATAAAACACAGGAACCTTAAGATTGGCAGGTCTACTTAAATTTCTATTAGAAATATTCTCAGACGTTGAACCAAAATATGGTGCTGCTATATTCTCACGTAATATAGGAATATCATATAGACCACTGGAAATCTCTTCCTCTGTATAACCTCTGGCTAAGAGTCTATCTCTCAATTCACTCAGTTCCTCAGAGAAGCGTTTATCTGATGGATTTAAACTAGATACCCTGACACCTTGACTTTTGATCAAATTCTTAAAAATATACCTAGGATGCATGCTAGATCTCAATAATAGAGAATTTCGATAACATGGTTTACGAAAGACTCCTGTGTTAATCAAATCATTTGTTAGTTTCTCTATATAAAGATCCAAATATTCAACCCTAAAAGAAGATCTGTTCATAGTGAATTTCAGGCATTCAGTTAGGTTATTCATTTTATTGTGGAACATATCTAAGTCTTTATAACTTCCTCTCTATAACATGAAGAGGTCATCGACAAAACGTTGATAAAAAATTACATGTGTCTTGAATTCATCTAAATTAAAGAGTATGGTTTCCTCCCAATGTGCCAAAAACATATTCGCGTGACTGTTGGCACATGGGGTTCCCATAGCCACACCATCCCGTTGAATGAATAATTCACCATTAAAAGTAAACAGATTATTTTCCAAAACTAACTCTAGGAAGTAACAAGATCTACTTGTACTGATGACATTTTACTATGTGTTGAAATATATTCATGTACATACTGTACCCCCAAATCATTGGGTATGGCAGTAAACAATGATTGTACATCAAGTGTGACTAATACTATTTCCTGCATGCCAGCCTCATCTTTCAAACTTTCATAAATGTCAATTAAAAATGTTTAGAATCTGAAAACATATTTATTTCCATTAATAATTGGTCTAAGATGTTTTTCTATTTAGACCGAAAGGTGTTCAGTGAGCCAACCTCCACCTGCTACTGTCGGTCTCATTGGTGGATCCGAGGGATTCTTGTGGACCTTGGGCAATCCTTGTATTATTGGTATAAGTGGATTCTTAACCACTAAAAAATCCAGAGTTTCTTTGGTAATAATACCTCCTCTGTAAATAGACAGAGTACTGGTGACATAGTGAATAATCTCATGTACTTCTTCAGACATGATCCTCTTATAAAATTTACTGTCACATAACAATTTTTCCATTGAAATAATATAATGTGATGTATCCATAACCACGATAAGTCCACGATAGCTTGTTCCTTGACATTAAAATAATCAAGGACTTCCTTGGCATAATGTAATGCTCTAACAGTGTAGCCATGACCCACTTCTTCAAGAAAAACAGAGCTAGAGCTGATGCGTTGCATGCTTGTTGCCTGTGACTTTTTAGACCACCCCCAGAAATCATTAAACTCTGTGCAGGAATAGTGCTATTCCTACATGGAGTGGATCGTGCCCGTGTAGAACAGCAGTGCGCCTTACATATTAATGACCACCCTCTCCTCTTCCCAACAAGCTCAAATATATGTGAGAGATGCAACTATATAGCCAAACTGGAGGCTGATCTCTCTCAACATAGTACTGGCACAGTCAGTCCGGAGGAGAAGGTAATCACACACACCACAAATCCAGTCTCAAATAGACCTATCACAACAGCAAACCAAACACATAAACACACAAAAACATACCCGGATGCTCTAAATAAAAATCTGCCCAAGCAACAGAGACCTCCAAAGCAGACATCCAAGCAACCACTACCCCACAACAATACCCACGTATCACATAGTTCACAAAGTCATTGTGCCACACAGTCACAGCCCTTAAGGCTAAACAACACACCTAATACACTTGTAATAGGTGACTCTATCATCAGACACACTGACGTCCCTCTCACCAGGCTAAACAAGGAGAAGGTCACTGTAAGCTGCCTGTCAGGTGCCAGGATCCGCCACATAACACAAGCACTCAGGTCACTCCAAAGCAAGTATAAATATGACTCCATCATTGTCCATGTTGGTGTGAATGACCTGAGAAGTACCTCCCTGGATTACATGAAAAGAGACATAGAGGAGCTCTCTGATCATGTGGCCCAGGCCGGTATGACCCTGACCTTGAGTAGCATCTTACCCTCACCAAGAATGATACCACAGTATAAAGACAAAATGATCAATTTCAACAATTGGCTAAAGTATTGGTGTCACTCAAAGGGGATCCAGTGTCTGTCAGCCTGGGATGACATGCTTGACAAGCCACATTGCTTCGCTAGGGACGGCTTGCACCTGTCACCCATGAGTTTTTGAATACTAGCCAAGGCTCTTGCCACCCCCATAGTGCTTTTTTTAGGCAAGGCTCAAAAGACAAACCCACCTCCTTAGACAACACAAGGAAAAAGAAACTAAGGGTAATGCTGCTCAATGCCAGAAGTCTAAACCTCAAGATGCATGCACTCAAGGCTCTCCTCAGTATGGAGAATATTGATATCTGTGCAGTAACAGAAACCTGGTTCAAGGCTCCAGAGAGCACCCCAGCACTACCAGGCTATACCTCATACCATGCTTTTCGGCCCCAAAACTTGGACCGAACCAAAAGAGGAGGGGGAGTATCCATATTCATCAAAGATACCCATACCTCCAGGCTAGTGGCACTGCACGAAGCATCTGAGACCATCCATGTGCAACTAACAGTGGGCAAAACTGCCTTCCAGTTTGTAGCCTGCTACAGACCACCCTCCCAAACACAGGAACCCCACTCAGCTTTCCTGAAGACACTGGAGAATATGAAGGTCTCTCCAAACACCATTATATTGGGTGACTTTAACTACCCAAACATAGACTGGGAGCACTACTCAAGCCCCAACACCCTAGCCCAACGATTCCTAGAATTTATAAACTTAAATGCTATGGAACAACTGGTCACCACTCCCACAAGAGGGGAAACATACTGGACCTGATCATCACCAACATGGGGACTCCATGTTCCATACCAGAGGTATACCCCTCATTGGTAAGATCTGACCATAAATTAATCACTATGGACATCCATATCCCATCCCCACCCCCAGCAAAGGAAACCACGGTCAAAAACTTCTCAAAAGCAAACTTCCCACTTTTCAAAACCGAGGTGGAATTCTTCAAAGCCCCAGGGCCAGTGGAAAATATGGCCCAAACCACAGAATCCTTTACAAACGCATTCTATGGATACCTACAGGAATGCATGGATCATGCTATCCCAAATAAAACCAAGACACACTCCTCCAAGGGCAGGAGACCTGTCTGGTGGACCCTAGCCATAAATAAGCTGTACAACAGAAGGAGGAAGCTACTACATGATAGAGCAAAATCCCTGAAAGGGAAGGCAACTCTGATCAGTACTAGCAAGAAACTACGATCCCTCATAAAATCATCTAAGGCTAGCTTTGAAAGAAAAATTGCATAAGAAGCTAAAGATAATCACAAGGCTTTCTTTAGTTATGTCAGAAACTTGGGTGGAAACTCCCAGATATGCTCTGAGTTAGTGAAAAATGACAAAAAATACACTGAACTCACAGACATTGCCAACATCCTGGCAGACAGGTTCAGTGCAAACTTCTCCCCCCCTCCCCCTTCCAAATGAGTAAATGACTATCCCAACAGAGTGTAGCCTCCCTGACATCACAGATGCACAGGTGAGAGCTGCCCTCTCCAAAGCAAAAAACACAGCATCAGTGGGACCGGATGGTGTCCCGGGCTGTGTTTTACATGAGCTCCAAAAAGAACTGAACCCTCACTTAAAATTACTATTCAGTCTCAGTCTTACAACAGGATATGTACCCAAAGAATGGCGTACAGCAACAGTGGTCCCACTCCATAAAGATGGTGCCACAACAGACCCCAGAAACTATCACCCTATAAGCCTAACTAGCCTGGTCTGCAAAGCTATGGAGCGTATCATCATGGAACTCATAAACAAAGACATTGGGAACCTCCAAACACTGGATCCTACCCAGTTTGGCTTTGTTAAGGGCAGATCTTGCCTCTTGAACCTGGTCTATTTCTTTGAAACAGTCACCAAGGCCATAGACGAAGGGAAGGTAGTCCACACAGCCTACCTTGACCGTGCAAAAACCTTCAACACAATACTCCACTTGGGCATCATAAATAAGCTCACCAACTTAAATATCAACCCCTATGTCACAAGATGGGTTGTAAACTGGCTTAGGGATAGAACCCACATGGTCAGAATTGCAGGTGCCAAGTCAGACTCTAAACCAATTACAAGTGGCGTCCCACAAGGCTCAGTCCTAGGACCTCTCTTGTTCGATATATATTTCTCTGAGGTACAGGCTAACACAGGAGGACTATGGCTGACAAAGTTTGCAGATGACTGCAAACTGGGGGCCATAATCGACTCGCCGGCTGACAAGCATCCTCCAAAAAGGTCTCACAGAGATGGATAACTGGTGCCAGAGCCATGGCTTAAAGCTAAATGCCAAAAAGTGCATAGTCATCCCCTTTGGGAAAAACAAAGTGCCCACAAATGACCACATAGGTGGTAATCCATTAAGTACGGAAGAAGTAATTAGGGATTTGGGGACCCAAGTAGATTGCAATCTCTCCTTTGACAATCACATTACCAAAGTGGTTAGAAAGACATTCTATATAGCCCACCTTATCACAAAGGGGTTCACATCTAGATCAAGAGAGGTCATTGTGCCCCTCTACTCATCAATCATCAGGCCCATAATTGAATACAATTCCCCATTTGGGATGTACCTTACCCGACACCTGCTACAACTAGAAAGACCCCAAAAGTACCTCACCAAGAGGATCAAGGGACTCAAACACATGCCCTATGCAGTTAGGCTAAAGAAACTCCAGCTCTACTCAGTTGCTTACCGCCTACTCAGAGGCGACCTGTGCCTGACGTATAAAGCCATGTCCAACCCTGAATTAATGGACATGCTCCACCTCAAGAAATCCAAATCCATCAGAGCTACATGCTCCAGTGACTTAAACCTCAGCACAGAAATAGAACATGCTGGAGGGGCAGATTCATATCCCAGAGGCTCCCCTCACTCTGGAACAAAATCCCAATCCATGTTAGACAGAGCCCCTCAATGACCCTCTTCAAGAAGAATCTTGACGTTTGGATGGGAGATCGTAAATTTACCCCTGGGATCTCTTCTGTGTCACTGCTAGACAGAGGCACGGTAAACTAACCTTAAATGGGCTATCTTCTGTTACCTACTATACAGAGGCACAGTCAGCTAATCTAAAAAGGGTGGCAAAAGCCAAACACACTCTGGCTAGGCTTGTAAATGCCCTAGGGCAGACAGCCTAGTATCAACCTATGAACCTATGAACCTAATGAAGGCATGCTGCTGTATTCTCCACACGGACACAATCCATGTATGAGCACAGGGGGCATGTCTGAGCATTGCTCACATAGTACATACCCCCCCTGCACTCTAGAATTGCCATACGGCAATTCCAAAGCAACTAACAGTGTCCACTGACACTGTTATCATAACATAACACTGTCTGCTGACAAAATACAGTAAAAACCACAAAAAAGCACATCCCCCCACAATGGTCCAGAACAGATAATGTCCGGAATGGTATGCTAGTGTACATGCTGGCATACCAAATAAGTCAGCATGTTTCCGAGAGGAACATTTAAGCCATTTCCCCCATGTATGATGTAGTTGTCCAGATGTCCTGCCCTAAGATGAAGAAAGCAATGTGCATACCCCCACAGTATAAAAAAATAAGACATGTTTATTTTTTATTTCCCATCCCCACTAAAGTTTAAGCATAGCTGAGCGGGTGTGTGCGTGTGTGTGTGTCATGCAGCTGTGTACAGCATAGCTTAAACATCCAAAGGTGCTATATAGAAACATGCAGCTAAAAGAGTCAAAGTGAAATAGTGTAGTGATTAGAGCATTTACTTAGCATGCAGGTATTCTAAGTAAATGCTCTAATCCTGTCCTGTTCGATTCTCAGCTAGAGCGTCTTCTGTGTGGAGACATGCGTGAATGGGCGTACCTTCATTGAAGGTTGTGCGTCAGGGCTGGCAACTCGGCATGTAAAAATCTACTGCCAATCATTAGTGGACCAGAGTTTCGCTGTGGCGACCCCTAACCGGGAAAAGCTGAAAGACACAACAACTTAGCATGCAGGTATTCATGGTTCGCACATCAATGCAGTCTGTGATGCCCGTGCCCTGGCCCAGCAATCAAGGAGCCTCAACCCTCACCACTAACACCAGAGAGCGCTTCTCATATGAGAAGAAAGGATAACCAATACACACAGTAAAGTGCAATTTTCCTTAAGAGCACACAGAGATCACAGTCTGTCCAGGGCTGGTCGATCTTTTGCTCCCCAGGTCCCCAATAAGACCCCCCACTGGCACAGATATAGGGTCCAGATCTCAGCCTAGCTGGCATGCTAAAACCTCCAGTACCCTCTCTGTCCAACCAGTGCTTTGTGTCCCTGCCCAAGTAGCTGACACACACGCACACACACACACGCGCGCACACACACACACACACACACACACACACACACACACACACACACACACACACACACACACACACACACACACACACACTCACACACTTTCAGATAAGTATTTACACAACTTCACAGACACTGCTGGGAAAGGCTGACACAGATTCTGCAGCTGTGCCCCTATACCCAGACTATATGGTAGTAATTACTGCCATCACCAGCTAATAATTATCAGCTACCCAAAGGCCCTTAAAAGGGTGTCCAATTATTACTGTGCAATATTAATATCCAATAGTAGAGTAGCTTAAGCAATCAATGCTTATTGGAAGGGCTTATTACAGGATCACTTATAAGCATGCAATGTACTCTAGGGCATAATTTATCTCTACATAAACCAGCCACAGTTGAAAAGGGTTTACAAATATTTAATAATACGTACTAAAAACACAAGACAATACTACTACACCACAGTGCTATTCTAGAGTTCAGAGATCACACAGAAACTTAAAATAATTCAGCAGTACAGTTCTGACATAACAGAAAAACACTTAGTCTAATCTTTATAGTCCTAGCTATTTCTACAAGAAAACACACTTCTAAGATAGCTTACTTAAGACACAGGCAGTGCTGATGAGTTAGATAGTCAGACAAAAATGCTTAACAATCTCTGGTTCTCACTGTTTAAATTGAAAATGCAGTTCTGATAAACATTACATCCACTTTTACACCTTCCTGGTTCTCAGGGCACACAGAAACTCCATTTACATTATTGTACACTTAGAGCAATAAAGGACATTCCACATCTAAATTCTGGTCATTAACTTTAGCCTTAAAACAATACACAGGGAGACCCCATCCAGCTGGACTGGAGCCGAGTTGTAAAACATCAAAGGCAGTGATTAAATAATTTTAATTTCAAAGGATCAACAAGAATTGCTTGACTTAGCTTTTTTTACAGCAAATGGCAATGTTGCCACATTGTTTTAAGTTCAACATTCACAATATTTACAAATAATAGAGTTATGTACCAAATTCTATTTGACTAGGCTGGCAGCCTTCACCTATCTGTACCAGTCTTCACATCTCTACCCACCCCCCCCCCCGGAGAACTCAAGCTAGTTTTTCAAGTGACCCTTGATAAACGCCGCTGGAGAGGGTCAGGTCTATCTGAGTGTACCTCACTTCATTCCCTGTCTTGACAGCCCATCAGCATTGGCACTGCTATTCCCACTGCAGTACTGCACAGAAATATCATATGCTTGCAACCCCAGGCTCCATCTTAGCAATTACCATTTTGCTGACTGGCTCTGTTTAACCATGTTAGAGGATTGCGATTTGTCATTACAGTGAATTTTCTTCCATGCAGATAAGGCTGAAGTTTCTGCAATGCCCACACTATGGATAAACATTCCTTTTCTACAGCTGCATAGCATTCCTCCCTGGGTTGGAGCCTGTGACTGAGATAAACCACTGGGTGCTCTTACCCCTCTGAAGAAATCTGGCTAAGTACAGCCCCCACCCCATGGTTCAAAGCAGCCACTTGCACAACAAATTCTTTGCTGTAATCTAATCTGAACTGAATAACACAGGGGGGGTCCTCCTACAGCTTCTTTAAGCTTCTGGGATGCCTGCTCACATGCTGGGGTCCAAACTACCTTATCTGGCCTGTTCTTCCTTGTCAGGCCTGTGTGGGGAGCAGCTATGGTACTATAACTGGGGACAAACTTTCTGTAGTACCTTGCGGTCCCTAAAAATGCCCTCACCTGCTTTTTAGTAACAGGTGCAGGCCATGCCTGAATGGCTTCCACTTTGGCAGGTTCTGGCCTTATCTTACCACTCCACACTCTATGTCCTAGGTAGGAGACCTCTGTCATACCCACCTGACATTCCCTCTGTTTAATGGTCAACCCTGCCCTCTGTAGTCTGCCCAGCATCTCCCCGACATGCTGAAGGTGCTCTGGCCAGGAATGGTTGTAGATGGCAATATCATCTAGGTAAGAAAGGTCAAACCCTCCAGCTCCTGCTAGGATATTATCTACCAGCCTCTGGAAAGTTGCTGTGGCATTCTTCATCCTAAAGGGCATCTTTGTGAACTCATACAAGCCAAAAGGAGTCAAAGAGGCTGACTTTTCTCTAGCACTGGGAGTCAAGGGCACCTGCCAGCAACCCTTGGTAAGATCGATGGTTGTAAGATACTTAGCTGCACCCAGCTGCTCTAGGGCCTCATCTGTCCTAGGCATGGGGTAAGCATCTGACTCTGTGTGACTATTTAATTTCCTGTAGTCCACACAGAACCTGGCGCTGCCATCCTTCTTTGGCACCAGCACCACTGGAGAGGCCCAGGGACTGTTGAACTCTTGAATCACCCCAAGTTCCAACATCTCCTATACCTCTTCCCTCAGAGTCAGTCTGACTCTCTCAGGCACCCTATAAAGGGCCTGCCTAATAGGTCTTTGGGGTCCTGTATCCACCTGGTGCTGCACCAGGTGGGTGCACCCTGGTTTCCCAGTGAACGTGTCCCCAAATTCCTGCATCACTGCTTGGATTTCTCAAACCTGGGTAGGAGATAGCTGCTGGGATATTGCTACCCATTCCACTGAGGAGTCAGCCCGAGCCTCACTGAGGAGATCAGTCCCCAGATCTCCCTCAGATTCCTCCTGCAATCCACTGCAAATGCTCAGCACAAGGGCCTCCCTATCATGGTAAGGTTTCATCATGTTAACATGGTACAATTAGTGCCCCTGCCCTCTGCCTAGCAGTTCCACCATGTAGTTAACCTCACTTACCTTTCTTACCACCTTGTAGGGTCCCTCCCAAGCTGCTTGCAGCTTGCTGTGTCTGACAGGAATGAGAACCCTTACCTGCTGCCCCACAGCATACTCTCTAGCTCAAGCATTCCTGTCATACCACACCTTTTTCTGTTGTGTGGCTTCTGCCAGATTCTCCTGGGCCAAGCCCATGAGTTCCCTGAGTCTTGTCCTGAGGTTTAGGACATATGCCACAACAGACTCCTTGTGAGACTCACACTCACCTTCCCACTCATCTCGAATTAAATCTAGAGGTCGCCTTACCCTATGCCCATACAGCAACTCAAAGGGTGAAAAACCTGTAGATTCCTGGGGAACCTCTCTGTAAGCAAACAACAGATGGGGCAAATATTTGTCCCACTCCCTCTTAAACTGATCTGCAAATGCCCGTAGCATGGACTTGATTGTAGAGTTTAACCTCTCAACAAGACCATTAGACTGGGGATGGTAGGGGCTGGTCTTCATGTGCTTCACCCCAGGGGAGTTCCAAAGACAAGCCAGCAGGTCTGACATGAAATTGGCACCTCGGTCAGTCAGTATTTCTTTTGGGAAACCTACCCTGATGAACATCTCTAACAAAGCATTTGCCACCTTCTCTGCCTCAATGGAGGACAAAGCCACTGCTTCAGGGAATCTTGTAGCATAATCCACTACCACTAGGATATACTTTTTCCTTGGGGACCCACAATATCCATAGCTACCCTCTAAAATGGCTCCTCTATCACAGGCAAAGGCATCAAAGGAGCTTTCACCTTGTCTCCTGCCTTGCCTACCTTTTGGCACTGCTCACAGGTCCTGCAGTACCCTGTTACATCTCTGGAAATTCCAGACCAATAAAAGTTCTGCATAATATGCCTCTTTGTATGTTTTATGCCCATATGAGCTGCAAAGGGAATATCATTGGCTATGACTAGAAGCGCCAGATGGTAGGCTATAGGCACTACCGACTGCAGTACTTTCTTACCTTCTAGCCCTCAGGGGTCCATTCTCTGTATAATAACCCTCTGTCCCAGTGTACAGATTTCCCCACTCCTTGAGAATCAGGTGTCTCCCTAGTTACCTGCCTCAGGCCTTGCAATGTAGGGTCTGAGAGCTGAGCCTGTCTCAACTGTCTCCTTGTAACCCTTCCCAGCTCTCCTTCCACAGGAAGTCTGGCATCTTCTGACAGTGGTGCCTCACTGTCAGCCTGGGTACTATTACTCACCTCTACCTTTGCAGTTACCCTGTCCAAGGGAATATCAGTACCCACAAGCAGCTGTGGCTCACCTTCAATTTCACTGCTACAGAGTAGCTCCCTCTCTGATGTAACCACCTCACCAGTCCTGGCTGCAAGTATGCAGTCTGTCTGGGTCTCTCCCAGGCTACCAGACCCACATGCTTGTCTCCTAGCCTGACTGCGTGTAACTGCATAAGTACATGGTACTGCTTCATCCAAATCCTTCCCTCTCAGGACATCTGCAGGGTGGTAGTTTAGTAGCCCTGTTGTCTCAAGACAACATACTATTGGCATTTTGTCTTTTCCACTAACTGACTCCCTCACCTTTGGTTCCCCACCTTGCCTCTATGGACACCCTGTATGCCACATGGCCCCACTGGTTGCATTCAAAATATTTAACCCTAGCTCCTGGGCGTGTACATGGACTAGTGACATTCCCTGCTACTGGCAGATTCTGTTGTGGCAGTCTGTGCTGCTCACCATGGGTTCCTTTAGACCCATGAGCAGTACTGGGGGTCCCCTTCCTGTGCAGGGCTGCCCTGCTGGCCAGGTATAAGTGTCCCTTCTTCCCAACTCATCTGAAGTAGCACATTGTCTATCAGCTAACCAGATCCTCATGTCCTCAGGCAAAGTGCTAAGGGCTTGTTCCCTCACCAAAAAGTCTGCCAGCCCTTCAAACGTGGTAACCTGACATCCACTCACCCAGCCATGAAAACAGGTGTTAAGTTCAGCAACATATTCACACACACTTTCATCTGCCTTGCGTCTATGCTCATGAAACTTTTTCCTATACATTTCAGCTGTTAGCTTAAAACATTCTAAAAGACATTTTTTTACAGCAGTATAATTGAAACAGAGTCAGGCATTTTTGACAACAAAGTTACAGCTTTCCCATGGAGTAAGGGGGGTCAGGAACTGTACCCAGAGCCTTTGGTCAACACTATATTGTTTGCATACCCTCTCAAACATATGAATGAAACTATCAAAATTATCCCCCTCCTTAAATTGCTGAAGAAATTTACTGACCTGTTGTGCTTCTGGGGTCCAGTTACTCCCTTCCCCATTACCTCCATGACTCTGGCCAAGAGTTAGCATTTCTCTCTCATGCCTCCTCTGATGCTCCTTTTCTTCGGCTTCTATCTCCAAACGCCTGGCCTCGAACTCAAGTCTCTTTAGCTCTAGCTGGATTTTGAAGTCCACTGCAGCAAGGTTGAGCTGTCCATTCTCCAAGGATATTGTATCTCCACTGCCAGTCTGATTGTCCTTCACAGAAAGGTTGAGCTGTCCATTTTCCGAGGATATTTTATGTCCACTGCCAGTCTGATTGTCCTCCTGGATGCTGTTTTCTGATGCAGCTGTAACCAAGGCTGCAATCAGGTCTGCTTTAGTCAGGTTTCCATGCACTAGTCCCCTTGCCTGGCACATCTCCACCAGCTGGCTCCTTCTCAACTTTCCATACCCCTCTACTGACATGCTGCCTGCTCACCTTGACTAACTATGCTAACAAAAGAAATAAAACAATTGTGATCTGGACTCTGAGTATTCACTGCATGGCTGATTTAGAGTACAAAACACCTTCAGAGATCACTGTACATAAGCTACAGGATTCACTCAACCCAGACCACTACAAGCCACTTAATATTTGCCAACTTCTTAAAATGTGATGTGGATATCCTAATCACTGCAAACCACATGTGACACCCGTGCCCTGGCACAGCAATCAAGGAGTCTCAATCCATACCACTAACACCAGAGAGGGTGTCTCATATGAGAGGAAAGGATAATCGATACACACAGTAAAGTGCAATTTCCCTTAAGAGCACACAGAGATCACAGTCAGGCTGGTCGCTCCCTTGCTCACCAGGTCCCCAATAAGACTCCCCACTGACACAGCTATAGAGTCCAGATCTCAGCCTTGCTGTCAAGCTAAAACCTCCACTACCCTCCCTGTCCAACCAGTGCTTCGTGTCCCTGCCCAGGTAGCTGACACACACACACACACACACACACACACACACACACACACACACACACACACACACACACACACACACACACTTTGAGATAAGTATTTATACAACTTCACAGACACTCCTGGGAAAGACTGACACAGATTCTCCAGCTGTTCCCCTATACCCAGACTATAAAGTAGTAATTACTGCCACCACCAGCTAATAATTATCAGCTACCCAAAGGCCCTTAAAAGGGTGTCCAATTATTACTGTGTAATATTAATATCCAATAGTAGTGCAACTTCAGCAATCAAGGCTTATTGGAAGGGCTTATTACAGGATCACGTATAAGCATGCAATGTATTCTAGAGCTTAATTTTTCTATACATAAACCAGCCACAGTTGAAAAGGGTTTAAAAATATTTAATGATACATACTAAAAACACAAGACAATACTACTACACCACAGTGCTATTCAAGAGTTCAGAGATCACACAGAAACTTAAAATAATTCGGTAGTACAGTTCTGACATAAAAGAAAAACACTTAGTCTAATCTTTCTGTCCTAGCTATTTCTACAAGAAAACACACTTATAAAAAACGTACTTAAGACACAGGCAGTGCTGATGAGTTAGATAGTCAGACAAAAATGCTTAATAATCTCTGGTTCTCAATGTTTAAATTGAGAACTGCAGTTCTGCTAAACATTGCATCATCTTTTACACCTTCCTGGTTCCCAGGCAACACAGAAACTGCATTTACATTCATTTACACTTAGAGCAATAAAGGACATTCTGCATGTAAATTCTGGTCATTAACTTTAGCCTTAAAACAATAGGCAGGAAGCCCCTATCCAGCCAGACTGGAGCCGACTTTTAAAACATCACAGGCAGTGATGAAATAATTTTAATTTCAAAGGATCGACAAGAATTGCTTGACTTAGCTTTATTTACAGCAGATGGCAATGTTGCCACATTGTTTTAAGTTCAACATTCACAATATTTACAAATAATAGAATTATGTACCAAATTCTATTTGGCTAGGCTGGCAGCCTTCACCCATCTCTACCAGTCTTCACACAGTCTAGTCATTTTTTATATGTGAAAACAGCACTAAAAGTATCCTTTATATAAATAGGTATAATATAGTGAATAATATATATTTGTTAACTAGTGTAGTGTAGCAGGTCCAAATGTGAGGTGTCAGTGTAGTTCAGATGTGAAACCCCCATATAAACACAAGTGTCTCATGCAGTATAGCCATAAAAGAATACAAGGTAATGAAAGCACATAAGGGGATGTTATGGAAGGGAAATATACATATCATAAGATTTCATTAAGAAGAAATCAACCCCACAATCCTGATAGTCCATAAAATGAAAGCTAAACAATGCTAAATTGTGCTTAGCAGGAGTAAACATTGTGTACATTTGTATGCTTAGCAATAATTAACGTAGCTAAGCAGATTTTCACACTGGTAAGTAGTGCTTAGCATCTACCCCTTTAAGCAATGCTTATCTTTGCTAAGTGGGTTTGCCTGACGCTTAGCTTAGCTTAGCATATTCAAAACCATCAAATCACAGCAAAGTGCAGGAAATCAGCCCTATTTAAACCTCGCTGGTGGGAATACAGCCCATAGTCAGTTGTAGCTCATCACTGCAGGCACTATGGCTGTTGTTGGTGAAGGTGTGCCCTTTCAAGTGCAGTGCTGGGACATTTAGCAGTCCAGGGTCATAGTTGGACTCCTAGTAGAACACCATGAAGGGAGACTGCTGCAGGACCAGTACCAGGGCTCCCTATACAAAGCAGAGGCCTAGGACCATCTCACACATGATCTCACCAGTGCCACTGGCATCCCTTGGACTGGTGAGCAGGTCCAGCACCATTTGGCTGACTTGAACTGAAGGAAGAGAGAGCTCTTGGACCAGTAGGTCCAAGATGTTTGGGCGGGGAATGTCTCAGCTGTGTGTAAGTATCAGTATAAGTAAGTGTTTTCCAAAGTCCAGCCTCTTTATGTGATGGATAGATATGCATAAATGTTTCTCTATCTCCTGTACAGATGCAGATGAAAGGGCCGTGAACATGGACACCCATGCCAGCAGGCTGCTAAGGCTGCATTGCGAGGCTGGTGAGTACAAATCTAGCTTGTAGTATTCATGACAAATAAATAGAAAGGAGTAGAATATCACCTATCAGTATTAAAAAATGGGTATGGTTTGTACTGAATAAACGAGACATTAGCAGAGTAATAGTGACAAACAGGGTATATATCAATAAAAGTGTCAGTACCTGTCAATAAAAGTCAAAACCCCGGACTGGTTGTGTTTACTTTGGTATGTGGTGGTATGAATCGAAATGTCTACAGTTTCTGCACAGCAACTATAGCTCTGAAAGCATTAAAGAATCAAGGGTCACCTGACAAAGATTGTGGAGTTGTAAATCAGGAGATTAACTATATGAAATGTTCCATGCACCAAGATCTGATACCTGAGTAGTAATGTTGTGTTAACCAGTGGTTTCCAGACTATGCTATGTCAAAGTATGAATACACATTATAAGAACTATCTGCCATGCATGAATGTCACAATTACAAGGTCAGATTATACAACCAAGAGAGTATTAGGCAGAAAACAGTCAAACAAGAGACAGCAGTTTCTCAGCAGCTCATTCTGCTGAAACACAAACTCTGTTCTATTTTATGCACAAACAGGCATGGTTTGAATCCCGGGAGTGGTAGTAGGCTGTATGCATATTTTTACCAAGGAATATGTGAATATGTGTAGAAACAGTCAGGTAGTGTTAACAAAAATTTCCTCCACAGGTCTGCCAGGTAAGAAAAGGTATATCTTAGCTGTGAGAAGGCTGTACTTATACACTGTGTACAACACCCAGTGTGCAACCCCAAGGCTGCAAATGACAGCAAGATAAGTACATGCACATATATAAAGAAAAGTAAATAAATACATATATGTTTATATATATATATATATATATATATATATATATATATATATATATGTGTAGACATAAATATAAATAAATATATAACAGCTACAAACAAATGCAGTCTGAGGGTCATGCTGCTCAATGCTATAAGTCAAAATCTTAAAATGCACTCACCTGAAGCACTCCTTAAAATGGAGAACATCGACATTTGTGCTGTAACAGAGACCTGGTTTAATGCAATAGAAAGCACCCCTGCATTACCAGGCTATAACTTATTACACACCTTCTGGCCCCAGAACTTGGACTGAAGCTCCATAGCTGCTGGTGTTTCCATATTCATAAAGGATGCACACACTTCCAGACTGGTAGGCCAACATAACGCATCAGAGAGACAGCAGGTGCAGCTAACATTGGGTAAGGCAGCAATTCAGGCCGTAGCCTGCTATAGGTCCACAACTATGTCCCAAGACTCGCACTCCATGTTCCTAATCACCCTGGAGAATATTAGGGTGCAACCTAGCCCTGTCATACTGGTTGACTGCAACTACCCCTCTATTAACTGGGAAAGCTACTCATTTACCAATGTACTTGCCCAACGTTTCCTGGAATTCAGTAATTCCAATGGCTTCGGCCAGCTTGTTCTTATCCCCACTACAGGATACAACATCCTTGACCTGGTCATTACTAACATGGGCAACTGTTGCTGTACACTAATAATCAACACGTCCCTGGCTAGATCGGACCACAAACTAATCACCCTGGAAACCCACATCCCTCCCACCCCCCCTGCAAAGTCAACCACCATGAAAAGCCTTTCTAAAGGTAACATTGGTCCCCTACAAACAGAGCTGGCTAACTTCACAGCACCCAAGCAAATGGAGAATAGTTGCATATCCTTCGAATCATACACCATTGCAATGTATGAACACATACACACACAAATGCATGAATTTCGCCATACCCAATAGAACCAAGATGCTCCCCTCCAAAAAAAGGAAGTCAATCTGGTGGTCCCCCTGCCATAAACAAATTCTACAACAGAAGGAGGAAAGTGATGCAAATAAGGACTGGAAAAACTCCCTTACCAGCCTCAACAAAAATTTGAGATCTCTCATCAAATCCTCCAAAACTAACTATGAAAACATAATTGCAGCAGATAGTAAAGACAACCACAAGGCCTTCTATAGTTATGTAAAGAATCTCCCTGGCAATACCCAGATTTGCTGTGAGCTACTGCACAATGGTACTTCCTATGCCAAGCCAACAGATATTGCCAATATACTGGCTGACAGATTCAGTGCCAACTTTAGCCACCCCCCCCCGAAAGACCAATCACAATACCATTAGATTGCCAGGCACACCCAGTGTTACTGCTAGGTTAAAACAGCACTATCCAAAGCCAAGAATACAGCAGCTATGGGACCTGACAATATCCATGGCTGTGTTCTACATGAACCATGAACTACAGAGTGAACTGGCGCCTCACCTGTGTGCCCTGTTCAATAACAGCCTCATGTCCCTACCAAATGGCACACTGCCACAGTCATCCCTCCTTACAAAGGAGGAGTGACTTCAGACCCTGGGAACTACCTCCCCAGTAGCCTGATGAGCCTGTTATACAAAGAAATGGAATGTATCATCATGGACTTAATAAACATGGATATAAGAAATCCCCAGACTCTGGATCCCACACAGTTTGGTTTTGTGATGGGTAGGTCATGCCTGCTCAACCTGGTTGACTTCTTTGAGTCAGTCACCAGAGCTGTGGATGAAGGCAAGGTTTTTCATACAGCCTATCTGGAGCTGGCCAAGGCCTTTGATACCATTCCCCACTCAGGAATCATGGAAAAACTCAATAAGCTAGGCATCAACTCCTATATCACTAGGTGGGTTGCAAACTAGCTCACAGATAGAACCCACAGTATGAAAGTAGATGACTCCAAGTTTAGCTGCTGACCTGTCATGAGTGGAATCCCACAGCGTTCAGTCTTGGGTCCCCTCCTGTTTGGTATCTATGTCTCTGAAGTCCAGGGCAGCACAAAAGGACTCTGGCTGACAAAGTCTGCAGACGAATGCAAGTTGGGAGCTATTATTAACTCCACAAGTGATGTTGACATCCTACAGAAAGGCCTCACTGAGTCCAACGACTGGTGTCAGAACCATGGCCTTAAGCTCAATGACCAAAAATTTGTCATCATCCTCTTTCTGAGAAACCCGGTTTCCATGACTTACCACATTGATGGTAGTCCCCTGAACACAGAAGATGTTATAAGAGATCTGAGAACACAGGTTGAAAGCAACCTCTCCTTTGACCACCACATTGCCACTGTGGTCAGAAAGTCTTTCCATGTGGCACATCTCATTAGTAGGGCTTTCCCATCCAGGAAGAAAGAGGTCATTGTCTCCCTCTACTCTTCCCTCATTAGGCCAGTCATCAAATACAATATCCCATTTGGCATGTACCTCACTAGACACCTACAACAACTGGAGAGGCTGCAAAAGTACCTCACAAAGAGGATCCTAGACCTTAAACTCTTGTCTTATATGGACAGACTCAAAAAAGCTCCAACTATTCTTTGTCTCATATCGCGTACTTAGAGGCGATCTCTGCTTGACTTACAAAGCCATGTCTGACCCAGCTCTGTTAGAAATGCTGCATCTAAAGAAATCCCAATCCCTCTACAAAACACGCTCCACAGACCTCAACCTCATAACCACAATCAACACAACATGCTGGAGGGACAGGTTCATAACCCAAAGAGTGCCCAGGCTATGGAATACACTTGCCATAGGTTCATAGGTTCATAGTTTGGTACTAGGCTATTGAACCTAGGGCCTATACAAGCCTAGCCATAACAATTCCCTGGCTATTTCTTCCCACACTGTTTACTTCCCTGGACCCCTGTCTAGCATGGCTACTGATGTGATCCTCGGGTGAATTTCCTTTCTCCCATCCAGTCGTCAAGGTTCCTTTTGAAGTGGGCCAAAGAGATGCTCTGCTTGACATGTATGGGCAGTCTATTCCAGAGTCTGGGGAGTCTCTGGGGCAGGAACTTATCTCTCCAGCATGTTTTGTTTATTTATTGTTTATTTAAATTTTATTTATTATTATTGCAATGATTCTGGACCAAGGCTGACAAAGTGGTGGGTGGAAGCCATGAAAATGGGGACATATATGAAATACTGGCGTAGATAAGCTGACACAGTTGCTGCAGTAACACCCTCCTGTCTGCTGTAACATATATTCACTGAAAGAGCACACGTAATTGAAATAGCAAATCTGCTATGGGGAATTACACATGTATTTGCAAATATATCAGGCAGTACAGGGATGTAACAGCACTGAAAAACAAACACCAGTGTGAAAGTGCATACCCACAAGCAATTTCACCACAGTCACAGTCATATACCAGTAAGTCAAGTGAACAGTAGAGTATAAGGACTGTGAACAAATACATCATTGTTTGCAACTCACACACTACCCTTACATATAGGTTCATAGGCTCATAGGTAGGTACTAGGCTATCTACCCAAAAGCATTTATAAGCCTAGCCAGAAGGTGTTGGCTTTCATCACCCCCTTAGACTAGTTCCCTGTGCCTGTGTCCAGCAGAGCCACTGAAGTGATCCCTGGGGTAAACTTTCTGTTTCCCATCCACTCGTCAAGGTTACTCTTGAAGAGTGTTAGTGAGGAGGTCTACCTAATGTAGATTGGAATCTTGTTCCAAAGCATGGGAAGTCTCTGGGACAAGAATCTATCCCTCCAGCATGTCCTATTTATTGTTGTGGTGAGGTTTAGATCCCTAGAGCATGTGCCTTGAGGGGATATGGTTTTCTTTAGGTGGAGCATGTCCTTCAATTCTGGGTTTGTATGTCAGGCAGAGATCACCTATGAGTAGGTGGTATGCAACCAAGTACAGCTGGAGTTTCTTCAGTCGAGCTGCATAGGGCATCTGTTTGAGGCCAGTGATCCTCTTGGTGTGGTACTTCTGTGGTCTTTCCAGTTGTTGCAGGTGTCTTGTAAGGTACATCCAAAATGGGGCATTGTACTTTATGATGGGTATGATGAGTGATGAGTAGAGGGGCACAATGACCTCTTTTGATCTGGATGCGGACCCTTTTGTGATAAGGTGGGCCACATAGAAGGATTTTCTAACCACTTTGGCAATGTGATCATCAAAGGAGAGATTACTATCCACTTGGGTCCCCAGTTCCTTTATTGCGTCTTCCGTATTTAGGGGAATACCAGGAATACCACCTATGTGGTAGTTTGTGGGTACTTTGTTTTTTCCATAGGGGATGACTGTGCACATTTTAGCATTTAGCTTGAGGCCATGATTTTTGACACCAGGTATCCGTCTCAGTGAGACCTTTTTGGAGGATGTCTGTGTCAGCTGGAGAGTCAATTAAGGCCCCTAGTTTGCAGTCATCTGCGAACTTGGTCAGCCATTGTCCTCCTGTGTTTGCCTGTACCTCTGAGAAGTATATGCCAAACAGGAGGGGTCCTAGGACTGAACCCTGGGGAATGCCACTTGTAAGTTTAGAGTTGGACCTAGCTCCAGCAACTCTCACCATGGGGTTCTGTCCATGAGCCAGATGGCAACCCATTTTGTAACATAGGGCTTTATGTTCAGGCTAGTGAGCTTGTCTATATACTGTCCCAATTCACGGTGTAGTCTGAATCATGACCATGGGCTAGGACATGCCTCAGTCTGCCCCTACAAACACATACAACCAATAGACCAGCAGAAACTGGAGCAGCACGCACAGTCAGATAAAAAGGGAGCCATAACACTTACATCTATCCCCCTCCATATGCAGCCCAAATAACATGTGCACATGACATGTCTAGACAGTCCGTTAACAATGGCCAGACATACACAGACCTCTGAACTGTACATTTCACCTCAGGCTCAGTACTCATATCTATGGCCTCTTCCCTGTAACATGTCATGGGTCTACTACATCACTGGGATGCTAGCAGGAATGAAGGCAAGAAATAATGCTACTAAATACATCTGAGCCTCATAGTGCATGACATCTGGACAAGACGTGACATCATCTGGGGATAGAGGCACAAACACAGGTGTATATTGTACATATTGCTGTCAAAAAATTGCAACAGTTGCTGATGTAACAGGGTTTGTTGTAACATATCCTTTATGAGGAATATGAAGTCAGTAATACCAATGGATGTAAGTATTTACTGACTGCATTCCCCAGAGTCCCCGACTGATTTTCCAAGGACAAAAACTGTCTATGGAACAGACAAAACATAACAGGCAGATATGTGTTCAGTCTGTGGACAGCATGCCAGTGGAGGGGTATGTCAGAGACATATCACTGTCAGACATGAAGTCACTCAGTAAATGCATGTCCATACAAACCCTGTTAATCTATCAGCCCACCATGTGTATAACAGCACTGATGACATAGAATCTGTTCACAATTCTGGAGATATGTCCCCCATGTTGTTGGGCTGTCTCCAAATGTCTTGTCCTGTGAAGCATTCCCACCTACTGTCTGCGAATCTGTAGACCACCACCTCTGTAATGCCCCTCACACAGGTCTGTAACGCCCTCTCAAAGACAACACATGGAGGTCTCCATAGTTCTGATACCCTTTCTGGCTGCATCCTACATGAACACTGGCATGGCTTTTCAGACCCATTCAGCAGTGTAGTCTACCACAGCCTGAGCACCAGTGTCTTCCTGACTGCACAGAGGACAGAAAGGGAAAGTAGATAGCAAACAGGTTATGCATTAGGATGAATGTTCTGAAGGATAGAAGTCTGAAACTGAAATGTATGCCATTACTGCTTGACAGCAGTCCTCAATGACATGGCCAAAAACACAGTACTCTACAGTTAATATAATAATATCATATTAATATCCAATAGGAGATACATTAAAACATACAGCTCAAACCCCAAGAACAAGATAGTGTAGTACTTAGAGTCCCAGCTTTGCATGCAGGGGAGCATGGTTCGAGTATCGAATTTTACATGGAAAAGCAGTGTTAAAAGTACTAATTCAAAAATACAATATGCGTTAAAAATTTTTGGCAACCAGTGTACTATAGCTGGTGTGACATACAAGTGTGAGTGCATATAACATGTGATGCTACCCATGTATACACAAGTGTCCCATACAGTATAGTCACACCCCTTGCTACTGTAATGGCAGCACATAGAAGCATGTTCTGTAAAGGAAATCAAATGCACTTACTAAATGATGTTATTACTCTGCTATTTTATAAGACTGGAATGTGAGCAATGGTTACTAGGACTGAGCTATGCTTAGCAGATTTAAGCATTGCTCAAATGTAAATACAGTTAGCTCAGCTAAGCAGATTTGTGCACTGGTAAGTGGCGTTAAGCGAAGCCTACATGGGTTAAGCGCCTATTGGTTTAACCATGTCAAAATGGGGGGACAATGGGCCATACGGTGATTGTGACTATTTCTCTCAGTAATGTATTGGTTGCTAGAGTTCCAGGGCTTGTTTTAGCAGACATCTGACATACATGCTGTTTGACACTGTCATGTATTGTTTCAGTACATTGTGACATACCACCTCAGGTCATCACAGTGATTTACCAGAGGAATAGAGGGTGGATGATGCACACACCAGAATTATGGGCCAAATGCTACGCATTGTTGCACAATCCAGCCTGTTGAGAGGTGTGCTTACAAGCATTTGACTGCTGTAGCTGTGGAAACAGTCCAGCACCTTGGTGATATATTACAATGGTGGAATCTCTGTGCATTTCTGTTCTGGCCTGGTCTGATTTCCAGTCCACAGTTGGATAATATAAGTCAGACAGGATCAGGGTGACAGGCAGACTCCAGATAGATTTGTAGGGGATAATATATGAGTTGGGGTGTCCTAGGTCAGATCTGTTTGCCTACAGCTGCCAGAGCTTTGCATAGGGTCTGCTCAAAGGTTGATTGCACTTGGAGGGTCTTGTGTGTGTCAGACTGTTTGACCAGCCTGGAGGTGTGTGTTTGACATATATGTATGGCCCACCTCATTTTGCTTGGCTGGCCACATTTTGGGGACAGGATGTTGCATAAGATGAGTGGTCAGGGAAGGGTGTGTTACTCCCCATGGCTGTGGGCCAGGGTTATGTGGGTGCAGACATGTCACCATCTTCCAGGGTTAGGACTGCCTGCAATGAGTCCATTTCCATGTTTAGACTCCTAGCCCTGCCTGTCAACTGTACAGAGTATCACAGAATGTCCACATTCATGACTCATATATCTTGTTGGTTATGCAAACCAGTGTGGCTTTCAAGGAAAAGTGTTTTGCAATTCCCTCAGGGTTGAAGTCAGATATTACTGACATTTGACATTGCAGTTTCTGACTTTGTACTCATCAGATATTCAATGTTACTACAATCATTTCTTCAACTTTATTATATTATTAGAGCAGTATTTCAAAGGTGTCCTTCTCTTTGGACCCTTTTCACCCCATTATTCATGGCTTTGGCCAGATTTCTGGCTCTCTGACACTGGCAGTTTTTTCCTAGCAGGTAGCAGCATTGTATTTCTTTGCCTTTTTAGATTGTGTTATATTGCTATTATGGACTCAATGACACTCCCTAGCAGGGCACTGTGGGTGAGGCATGGGCATTTGCCAGAGGCCTGTAGGCCAGGTGTGACAGATGCAGGCCATCTGTAGCAAGGCAGTGCATTCTGATGCTCATATGTACTCAGGCTGCCAGCAGTAGACAACCATGGGATTGTACCAGTAAGTTGGCTGTGGGTGTTACTGAAAATTGCTTTCTGTTTGTGTTGAGCAATCACTCTAGTTGATGGCTGAATGCTGCTTAAGGCTAGGGACATGTTACTACATTTCTATGGGACTATGGGGGTGGGGTCTCACATCTGTACACAATAAACATTTGCAGAGACTGTGGTGATATTTGCTTAACATTTGGTCCCATTTAGCATAGTGATGTGCCCTGTCTTTCAGACTACAGGCATAACAGTATCGACCACATTTCAGATTATTCTGGCATAGACATTTGTAGTTTCAGATTTCTTACCTTTCAAAGCCATACTGCCACTAAAAGACCTGCTGTAATTTCACTGTGTAAAAGTCTGTGGGTGGGGATTGCATGGATGAAGCCATATGTGGGCCTTTGCCAGGCATTTCTGTATGGTTTTCTACAGATAAACTGCTGGGTGAGGCTGGGGATGGGACCCTCACTTTGACATCCATGCATGTGACCTATGACCCCTCCAGTTATTTGGCTCACCACATATACTGCAGTGGTATTTGTCATCTACGGTGATACTGGATGTTGTGGGTAGGCCAGTACTGGGAATACACTTCCTGCTGGCCCATAGAGTTGTCAGTTGTCTGCTGCTATCCCAGTAAAACACCCTATTCCCTTGCATGCTTGAATCAATACCATAGATATGCTATCATAACATTCCACTCCATTCACTAATTTTGTTTAGGAGAATGACTCACTTTTTGCCTGAGGCTGTTGTGAGGATGGTGCTTGAGGGCTGACTATGTCAGATGCACACAGTACACTGCCTATACATGGTAGGGTATAGGTGGTGTGTTGTTTGGCATCCATTTTACAGTGTGTGCGAGTCAGAGAGAGAGAGAGATCAGTCCCTTGGGTCCTACAGTGTCAGTGTATGTGCTATGAGTTGCCTCTTTGCCAAGGACAGGACATACTGGGCATGTCTCTGTCTGACTACAGGGGCAGGCTCAGGATGTTCCTCCTCCGAGTCCCTCTGTGCCTGTGGAGACTTTGGCAATGGCAGGGGGCTGTGTGGCCCTTCCCCATTTTGTTCCTGCTGCAGCTGTTTCCGCAGGATCATATTGTGTAGCATGGCACATACTATGAACATATGTGCACATGTGGCTGGAGAGTACTGCAAGGATGCACCGGATATGTTGAGGCAGCAGATCCGTGACTTGAGCATCTCAAATACTTGCTCTATAATGATCCTGGTTTGTGCGTGTGCCTCATTATGTTGTTCTTGTATGGGTGCGTGTGCATTTCTGATGGGTGTCATCATCCACAGCTCCAGTGCGTAGCCAGCAACCCCCACCAGATGGCCATATGGGATGTCACCACCGACAAACGCCCGGTACAGCTGTGACAAATGCCAGATATGGGAGTCGCTGCCAGTGCACACATTCATGATAATGCCCTGGGCATCACACATGACCTGACAGTTGATGGAGTGGAACCTCTTGCGGTTTAGGTAGACCCTACTCTGATCACCAGGTGGTGCTTTGATTTGGATGTGCATGCAGTCTATGCCACCTAGTACCTCTGGGTATTCTGCTAGATGGTGGAAGATACACATATTGCTGGTCCTCTCCTCACGGATGCTGGGGTAGCAAATGTGCTCAACGGCATGCAGTCGCATGGCATCTAGGAACTGGTGGAATATCCTGGACACAGATGCCTGTGAAACCCTCATGATATCCCCAGTTGGTCTTTGGAAAGTACCTGTAGCTAGTATTCTTAAGGCTACACATACCTTGGTATCCACTGGGATGGGTACCCTCTGTTGATTCTGGGTCTGAGGTGAGGCCAACACAGCTCAACATGTTGCTGAAGTATGTCCCTGTCCACCCTGTAGCACTCTACTATCTCCAGATCATGTAGCCCCTGGTAGGTTACCCTGGGTCTGAACACTCTTCTCCTCCTCCTTGGTCTGAGTTGGTTGTTGGCATTATCCTCCTCACCACCATCAGTCTCTAGCACATACTGATAGATCAAAGCAATAGCAGCCCCAAATATGTTTTGTTAGATTTGTCAGTTTAAAATTCCCCCAAATGTGTACGCCGGTGGTGTAGAGTTTGTGGGGAAAAAACAGACTGAAATGTGTTTGCATACTTTATAGTAGTGTGCTGGGCTGCTGCCTGTGTAATTGGCTGATTCTGATACATTCCACCTGCCAGCTATGGTAGTTCTCCTTAATTGCATTCCTTCTGCAGTTTCCCCTTACCATTTCCTCCTCGTTTAAGCCATGATGCGTGCCGCGCATTCCCAGTGCTCAAAGGAAAACAGTTCTGCTATCCCCTGTGTTTTTTTTTTTTTTTTTTTTTTCTTAGGCCTGGTAAACACCGTGCACACCCGTTTAGCTAAAGTAAACACTTTTAAGCAGAACTGGCCCTTCCTAAGATGCGAACACACTCTGCATTTCATGGAATAGGTAAATACAGCCTCAGACACACACCCTTCCTTAGCTGTGCTTAGCTAAGGGCAAACACAGGCCACTGAGCTCCAATGTGATTACAGCAATCATGACACACACCCTTTTTATGTTAGCTGCTCCTCCTGTCTACACCGTGGTGTTAGAGCACCTACATAGTCAGAAGAAATTTAAGATTCAGTATAAATCCCCTCATTTGCATACACCACTGCCTTACTCCTGAATTACTACACTTACACTGAGCCTTTCCCCTTAGCATTCACTATTCCCTGGTATTGTTTTCATTCTGGATGTCATTGACTATAATGGCATAATGCAGATTTCTCTCAAAATTGACCCCCCCCCTTTTTTTTATTTTCAGCATGATCCAGTTTGCGCCCCACTGCCCTATGCTTAAACGGCCAAGAGCAGCCAAAAAAAAAGTTTTATTTTAAAAAATTACATTTTTTTTATGTCAATGGCCAAATATTTGGCCATTGGCATCCCTAATAAATGGAATGCATGCTTTATTTGATGCTGTCATGTCTCCGTTTTCTTATTTGCAGAAATGTATTCAGCTAGTAACTGAATACATTTCTGCAGGTTACACTATTCCTTTACAAACACCTGCCTGCTTGCTGAATCTCTAATTCACCTTATTTCCATGTTTTTCACCAGCAAATGAGATAATTAGAATAAGGCAGTGGTGTTCATGCAGGAGTAGTATAGGAGCATTTGTGCATGTCTCCGGAGCTCTATACTGAATCGCTCGGTGTACATATTGCGTGCAGTAGCTCCTGCACTATTCCTGCGCATCATGCAGGTCTTAATGAATCCCGGGGCAAAGTTTTACAAGAGCATTGCCATTTCCGGACAAAGCATACAAGTCTATTTTGTAATTACATTAGTTTCAGCATGTATCACAACCTTAAAGCATCCTCCTACCACTTGTGTAAATAGCCTTGCAATCTGGGGGTCCGACGACTGCATTAATATAGTCCACCTGTTCAAATATTGCTTCACAAACATTGTCATTTGATATATACTTCACCTCGGATTTTACTGGATCACATATGAAACAGGTCTCCATATCTCTGCTTTCTAAACTCTAAATCAAAAATAAAATAATTTTCTTTCGTGTTTCAATGATTTTGATAAAGGTTATTCATTCTTTATGCTAAAATATTTCTTTTAATTTATGCTTGCCTATTGTCAAATGTCTTTGCAGTTTTATTACTTATAACTATCTTATTTCACACATACTTATCTTTGAATATGCATATATTCTGCAGAAGAAATATTTCCATTCATAATTTTCAGAAATTTCAAATGCAGAGGTTAGAAATAAATCAGTATTCGTCTTGGTCACATAATACATCCTATATTTCACAGCTTTTAAATTGCAAAATTGCAGCACTTCATATTACCCACAAGGTGACAGTGCTGTACCACATTTAAGCAAGGACTGTGTTTTGAAGAATCACAGGTTAGCAAAGAGTGTGCATTTTGAATGGTGTTTATGCATCATGAAAATAACATTACAAAGATTTAGAGAAGAGAAATGGTTTGAATACACGTAGTGAATATAACAAATTTATAGCCGTCCTGAATAATATTGATTGCTTCTAGGTTGCATTTTCAGCATTTTATGAATCTTGAAAAAAATCAGATGTCAGTAAATAAATAAATAAAATGTCTAACCTCAGAGAAAGGGCTCTGCATCAATACAGAGAGAATGAATGCTGTTTATAGTGCTCTTATTTCCTTTAGTAGCATTTTAAGATAGGTACTCTAGGTCAAAAGTCAGATAATGTAACACATGAACCCATACTGTTTATGTGAGTGAAATGCATTTCCCATTGCTAAATGGTTAGTGATGGTACGGACATTAATTTGAAGCATGTATGGTATGTGAGATGCAAAAATGTTTAGAGTAAACCTGCACAGCAGATCTTGGAAGACACTTTTTAATTTAGTGAATTGTTACACCTGGGGCAATAATAATCCATTTCTGCAGAATATGAAAAAAGGTCCAGCTTCAAGAAATGTACAGAACTGTAAAATTAGTTTAATCAGCTGAGCAAAACATATTATTATGATCTGAAACCCAAGGAGCTCAGCATCAAAAGAGGTTATAATACTGGAAACATGCAGATTTGAAGTTGGCAATGTCATATTTTTATGTTTCAGCAAGAGAGATAAAGGCAGACTATCATTGCTGTGAGACAAAGGCCAGCATTACTGTGAAGAAGTCCATGCACAACACATCAGAGGTCTTAATGCTATCTGGTCTGAATTTGACACAGCCTATGTTATGACAAAAACAAGGGCAAAAGCTAAAATACAATCACTGCAACTAGACATAATTTTGTATTGACTAAAAAGTAGTTAGAATGTGGCACCAATATAGACATGCAATGCAATAATCTAAGAGATTCACCATACCTTACCTTGTCAAAACAGCATGTCAGTAATATGCTGATATATTCTGATACCCAACCCTTTGTTCTGGTGCATTTTTCTGCAGTGATACTTGGTTTCTTAACAGATGTTGACTATAGCCTCAGATGCATAAAGCAGGAAGAACTTTATAACATGTGACTAACATAATGTGTATTGTCAAATAGGATAGGTGAGGTGTGTTTGACCTCCCTCAGCATAGTTCTTATTTGATGTGACTTTAAGTAAACTGATTTCTTTAGAACATTTTAGTCAATTTCTCCATTATTTAGTATTGACAAGAAAGGCACTGAAAATTATGTCATGCAATCATACAGAAGACATTTCCCCGGATTCACAAATCCTCCGTGTAAGACTAAATAAGTCTTACTCGGAGGCTGTAGTTGAAAGGTATGATGTCAGCGTGCCATGAATATTCATGAGGGCACGCTGACTCAACCGTAAGTCTAACATGGACCGTGTAGGAAAGCAGGGGGCATGTCCAACTGCCGAGCAGTCTAAATGTCCACACCTCTGCAAGGGTTTGAAAAGTAATATGAAAAAACATAAGAGCGAGTCCACTCAAATGCCCTCGCATCCAACACCACACTCCCTGACATTGTAAACCCCCATCACAGTTATAAAAAGTAAAACATTCATTTTATTTTTTTTTAATTCCTGAAATAGCTGCCCGTATTTGTGCATGTGTGCGCGGGTGTGCCCATTGCTTAGCTGCAGTTAGCAATTCTGACATGGAAGAGCATAAGAAAGAATATTTATGCAAATCACACGCAATAGTGTAATGGTACAGCGTTCACACAAAGAAGAGGCATTTACGGTTTGAGTCCCACCACTCCCCTTCTTATTTATGTTTTAAATCAGTATATGAAATAATACCTGACATATATGATTAAAATATTAGTAAAAAGCAGTGAAATGGCCTATGTATCAGTGAACAAAATATATATTTTTAAAGGATCCTGATATATAATTGCCCACAGTTAAGCAGTGCTTTACCCAGCACAATAGAGTTGCCCATAGTTAAATAGCGCTGTACCCAGTGAAATAGAGGTGCCCATAGCTAAATAGCACTTTAACCAGCGCAATCTGTTTGCACAGACGTGTGCACCGTGCCAACCAGGGCACCATAAGGCAACGTAGAGCAACATAGAGCAATGTTGCTTAAACACAGCCACACCCCCTAGCCTGTCTGGACAGTATTAAAATAAAATGAATGACAAGGTTCGAACCCAGGACTCTGTGCATCATAATGAAAGTACTGAACCACTAAGCCATGACAGCTTAGGAGAAGCAGCCACTGTTAACATACATATACTTAGAAATGGTAGATTACCCATTACTAAGCAGGTCTGCAGTCAGCCGAGAATTTTCAAAATTGGCCACTCACAAAAAAGTGTGGGAAATGCGGCATATTTAAGTCCCATAGGCGGGAATACTCGCCATAACTGATTGTAGCTCACATCTGCAGTTAGAATGGCTGGTGCTGGAGAGGGTACACACTTCCGAGCACAATGTTGGGGCATCAAGGAGTCGAAATACATGGTTTGGCTCCTTGTCCACCGTCATGAGTCAAGACTCCTGCAGGGCCAGTTCCAAGGGATGGAGTACAAGGCAGACGCTTGGAACCGGTTAGCTCATGACCTCACCAGTGTCACAGGCATTCCTCGGACTGGTGAGCAGGTCCGTCACTACCATGCAGACCTGAAGAGACAGAAGCAGGACCGCCTGAACCAATGGATACAGAAGGCCCGTGGGATGCAAGATGCCCCACAACTGAGAAGGTAGCCATGGAATGCAGTATGTAAGAATTGATAATTGATTCTGTATAATGGATAGGTATGTCTCAATACCCCTTCATTTACTTCACAGCTGCAGGTGATCGTGCTGCAAATCAGCAAGCCTATGCAGATCAGCTGCTAAGGCTACGCCACCAGGCAGGTTAGTGATTATTCTGCATGTATTGTTATATAAAATAGGGGAGAGAGCATGAAAGAAAGTGTTGTAGTCCAATAATACAGCCATAAAATGCCCTGAATAAGTCCTCTGCATGTACTGTCATATAAAAAAGTCAGAGAGCCAGAAAAAGAGTGTAGTAACCCATTAAGAAAGGTAAAATATGTCCGGAATAATATCTCTGCAGGTACTGTCATATAAAATAAGTGAGCAAGCCTGAAAAAGAGTGTTCTAACCTATTAATAAAGGTATAATATGTCTTGAATATGTCTTCCATATGCACTGTTATATCAAATAAAGGAGCGACCCTGTGGAAAAGTGTGTAATGTAATTAATAAAGGTATAAAACCAGGAGTGTGTCTGTGTCACTTACTTTGAAACGTTGTTGTACCCTTGCATTATACAAATAGTACTGTTTTAATAAGTGCTGGCAACCCAGAGTTGTGCATTCCAATCTAAAGTGGGTGATGGAAGTGCTAGTAGCTGTGAAGCATATATACAGTCCTCAACAGTCAGTTACTGGCTGGCATGCATAAGTAAATCTGGCACATGAGAAGCATGTTAATTTGTTCCCCAGAAATGTGAGTGTGCTTCAAGAAATGCAGGGTTCTGTACAAATTGAAGTGAAAATGTCATGTGAAAACATCCAGATATGTAGATAAAGAAATATAAATGAAATCAAGAAATATGTAGCAGTAAAATCTGCATCTTGGACAGTTAGTATGTGAGGTATAGGTCAGGTATATATTGAACAAGCCAAACGCATTACACAACCTAATGCATGTTGGCAAGTGTAATAATACATGTAGGGGATATACACTTGCAGTCACTAGGAATGTAGTGTAGACTAAAAGTACTTATAAGATGTTAATTGAGGTTTCTTTCTACACCCTACTGTATGTGCATAAACCATGCAATTCCACACCTCAATGGGTATGTGTAATCTCAAATATTTGTTGGGACATATGTCCTATTGTTTTATAAATATTTGCATTCACTTTGATGCATGTGCCCTGTTCAAACACCACAATCATGGTGACCTGTTGCTACCAATCATCCCTGCATGCTGTTGGAATATCCACTGTCGTTCAATATATGCATGTGTTATGCTTGCTGTTCAACTGTTGGAACCTTGGTGTGTTGGGTTAATGGGAATATTACTGCATGCTGTTACAACTAATCTGGAATGCTGTTGTTTATGTTGTAATTAAACACACCTAATCACAGAACGTATGGGAAGGCCGGTCCCAGCGGACCCACCTGTCCCTCCTCAGCTGGCAAGTGCACCTGGCACCAGCAGGTCTGGTGCCCAGCCCGGGCTCACCTCCTCCGTTGGTCCTGTGCCACCTGTCACCCTTCAAAGGGTCTGGGCTGTGGTGCATAGGGAGATCCAGCGTTCAGTCGCTGATCCCCTACCCCAGCTTGAGGTGAGAGTGGCGCGTCTCACAGGTGAGCCTACCCATCCTACGTAGCCCTCAGCACAGCCACCCTCAGGGCTGTGAAGGTGCAGTGGTGACTGCCCATGGGTGGGGATCTCAGTTCCACTGTTACCATCTGTGGGCTCATGGGCTTGCGATTTCCAAACATCCGTCCACGTCAATTGTGTTCACCCACCCCATGTGTCATACACTGCCCCTGTATGCATCTTGTTTGTCTTGTCTGTTAGCCTCCCCAACCTACCTCCCCAAACATACCTACTTCCTCTACCTCACTTTCCACTCTCACCTGAAAAAAAAAAAAAAAAAAAAAGGCAATCTGTACCCACAAAAAAATAACGCCCCATACATAGCTGCCCATTTCGCACACATGTCCGCTGGACATGTAAACCGATAATTATAATTGGCAGTACAGCATACTTTGTTGTCCTCACCCCTCTCCCAGGGGTGGAAGGTTTCAAATATCACTCCAAATTTATTGCATATGCACAGCTGTTGCTGGTAAAGAAATGAGCAGCTATGGACCTTCCCTACACCCGTTCTGCACATCCCGGGCTTGTTTACCTACTGTCTGTCCCTCTTTGTGCTCCCTTTTTCACCACTTTCCTATCTCCCCATTTTCTTTTCTTTAAAAGAAATTAGCGTGGGGGTTAGCGGGAGTAAGCACTTTTAAGCAGTAGTAAGCAGGTTTAAGCGAGTGTGAGCATGTCTGCACTTAGCTAAGCATCACTAAGCATCACGCAAACCTGCGCAAACCCACTTACAACTGCTTAAAAGTGCCTTAGTCACTCTATGTCAGGGCCCTTGTTCTGCTCAGCAGCAAAAAAAAACCTCTGCCAGTCTCAAACCCCAGACCATTGACACAATAGACTGCATAAATTACCACAAACCACAGCAGATATACAAATACCTTGGTGCTGAAATAAATATATCATGCATTACAATGAGGGAATGTAAATGGAAATTAGGAATGGCATAACACAAATCCTGTTCTTTTGGCCTTTACCAGCAGTTGTTGTGGAATTGCATGACATGACTGTGAAAAGAGAACCAGCCATTCTAGCAGGGAATGTTACAGTAGCACCTTACAAACACCACACAGTATCAGACCAGGATAAATACTGGCAAAGTTGAATAGGGCAGAGGCCAGACTCCCCAACTGTGACTGCTTTACAGGGATGTCCCTGATGTTTAAACAAATGTTAGCTGTGCCCCTCTGATTTACTCTGAAAAGTACTAACATTAGGCAGAAAAGTGGGGAATCACACTTAACGAATAATGTCAATAGGTGAGAGTAGACACTGCTTGCACGTCAGAAAAGGTGTAGTAATACATATGCTCTGATTCCCAAGAAAGTCTCAACTGCAATATGTCTGTAATATATTGCAGGTGTATCTCACTTATATGTACCTTTCACTGAGGTCTTTCAAATATATACCTGAGAGTATCTGAGGCCTGGCAGAGACAGAAACACACAGGCATATCAGCATTCTTGCTGTTACACACTGCAAACAGAGCTTTGGAAGAAGTTCCACAAGCATGCCCTTATGTAGGAGTACAACACAGAAATATCACAGGATGTAGCCATGTACTGCTAGCAACCAACTGTGACAATGTCATTGTGCCAGTGCTGAAAAGACTGGTGTGGTGCACAGACAAAGAATAATAGGCTAACCTCTAGCTACCATCTGGATATGTCCACAGGTGGGAGCTACACAGACAGACTACTTGCCTTGATAGACTAACAGGTACACAGCAACCCTGTATGTTCAGCAAGATAAACCTCACACAATAATAAAAAATGCTCTTTGCAGTTCTGCACCCCTACCCAAAGGTAGGACATACCTGTGTATTCAGGCAAAAACAAGGGTCTAGGTAGGCATGTTGAGCAGCCTGTGCTAATGTCAACACAAACAAACCACAAACTGTTCAGAAGTGAGTAACTTAATAATTACAGAATAGCAGTTCACAAACAGTGCATGTGCCACAGGAATACATTGCAATAACCACATTTGTATGGCAGTTAATTGTCTAATTCAGAAAGAAAGTACATACTCCCATGTATCCTGTGTTAGCATTTGGAGGAGTGAATACATGTCTACACCGAGAAGTGTGTACTGGAAGCAGCAACATTCAGGTTTGAGTACAACATGCATATCACTGGCTACAACCCTAGCTTCAGATAAGAGACATATACCAACCTTCTGACTGACACAATGGTGTCCAGAGTAAACAAGCATGGGCCCACCTTGGAAAGCTAAAAGGGCTATGCCTACCTAATCTAGCATTTTATAGCAGTGGGCTGCAATCACAGTGAGTACTGCAATCACCACACAGCAGGCTGTATGCAATTACTGAATGGTGGGCAGCAATTGGTGCAGAGGCTGTCACATGCACATGTGCAGATACCTAGAAAAGCAGGCTGTACCTGCTGTCCACACATGCAATAATATCATTGCAGAAACAGGGAGATAGAGAGCAAGAGAGAGACAGAGACACAGACAAAAGAGACAGAAACAGAAACAGACAGTGAAAACCCAAAACAACCAAAAAAAAAACAAAAACAACAAAACAGTAACAACAGACGGAGCAGGGAAAACAAAGGTAAGGTATGTAACTCATATGTATGTGTCGGCATGTAGTAGATGTTCCTGAAGAGTACTCTACACACTGCAAATCATCCATATGTGGCAGCAGTATGCATCTATCTGTATCTGCACATGTGCATAGGGCAAGGGACATACTACAACTGTTAGTGAAGGATGGACACATATATGTCATTGAAGGTTGTTATGTGCATATATCTATGTAGGTCATAGTGTGAGGCATAGAAAACAGCATGCAGTGCTGATATATGTCATGTGGTGGTTAAACACTGTGGGACTGATTTGTCAGATCTGCTGTGTTACAGCCAGTGAGGCCTGCTAAAGCTACATGGGCTGAGGACACCAAAATGCATTCTGCACAACACTGTGCAATATAATCACATAACTGTACATCCCACAACTGTCGCATAAGTGATATCCCCACCATGAAAGGTGGACTGTACATGTGCCTTTATGTACATCTATATGTACAGCAATGGATGTGTACATGTATGTGTATAGATATGTGTGTGTGTATATATATATATATATATATATATATATATATATATATATATATATATATATATATATATATACACACACACACACACATATATATATATATATATATATATATATATATATATATATATATATATATATATATATATATATATATATATATATATATATATATATATATATATATATATATATAGAGAGAGAGAGAGAGAGACACGGGGTCATATGTACTGCAACAGATGTGTGGTGACCAAGGCATGAACTGTAGACAAGTGTCGATACTGCAGTGCCATTCCTCCTTTCCAAAACACTGTGCCCATTAACTACCACATAGGTAGAAATCTACCTAACACTGAAGGTGTGATAGGGGAACATGGGACACAGGTGGACAGTAGCCTCCCCTTTGATAAAGACAGTGCCACACTAGACTTGTAATCCGTCTATGTGGTATGTGTCATGACAACAGCTGTGTCATCTAGGGAAGTATAGGTCAGTGTTCCCTTCTACTCATCACAATGCCCCATGTGGTATGTACCTCAGATGACAACTACAGCAAGTGGAAAGGCAACAGACATACCTCACAAAGGGTAATACTGGCCTCAAACAGATGCCCTATGCAGACTGACTCACAAAACCACAGCTAGACTGTATTGCATACTGCCCACACAGAGGTGGCCTCTGCCAGACATACAGAGGTATGTCAGACCCATAGCTGTGTGACAACCACCATGGCAACATATCACAACCCCTCCAGGCTACACGCTCTAGGGCCCTAAACCTCGTCAGCTCACTAAACAGCACATGCTGGAGGGATAGCTTCCTGTCTCAGAGATATGCCATACTGTGGAATAGACCACCTAGCAATAGCAAAGAAGGCTCCTCATTAGCAGTTGTCATAAATACCCCTGATGATTATTTGCGAGATTGGTAATACACCCCAGGAATCCCCTCTGTGGTTCTGGTTGACAGGGGCAAGTGAAATCAAAGTACATGTGTGGCAAAGGCCAGGGTAGCATATGGCTAGACTGCTGTAGGCCCTAGGGCCAATGGCATATCACCTACCTATGACACTATGCACTCACACATATACTCAATGCAATACCTGCTATGTGAGGTTGAATAAGTGTAACGCTGAATGTGTACAAGGTCTGTATAGGTGTGATAGCATAGTGTGAACTTGTATCTGACATGGTAGTGTCTATCCTAGCTGTGAGGCCAGCAAAAGATGTGTATGTTATTGTTAGGCAGACATAGTAGTATGGCATATGATGTGACATAGTTCCTTGTTGACGACTGCGGTGTCCCATTGTAGGCTAAAGCAATACATGTATGCTTAGTGAGTGGTACTGTTAAGGAATCCGACTCCCATATGAACTGCAGTACTACCTGAAGCTGTAGGCCTAAACAGCACAGTATGGTGTGTGTTCACATTGCTTAGAAACACTGTCTTGTGTGTTTCCTGTAGTCTGCACAGAGGACATAACTCAGGCATAAGGGTTTGTAAGTAGTGGCACACAGTACTGTATGGTACACAGGTAAAGCTCATCTGTGCTGGCATACGGTGGTGTGTTGCATGTTTGTCTGATGTGTGTGTAATTATGCCTGTACCATGGCCACAATCATATGTTTGTTACAGGGTATACGTGTGTATCTAGCAACATATATACTCTGTTACAGCAGTATGCCACCTATATTAACAACTGTGCACATATGTTAGGCAGGGCTATGGCATCAACGACTAGGGTGGTTTACTGGTACTACTGTAACTGTACTTTACATTCATTGCAATGGATGACATCTATATTCATGCATTAACGTGATATATACCTCTATGGCGAGGTTGTGCATTGTGTCACAAACAGTGTGCCGGGTACTGTTGTATAGTGGTTTAATATATAGAGTGTGCCAGGCACTATTAGTTAGTTCTGGCCTGAGAACTAATATGTGGTATTGAACGTGTGTATCCTCTGACAGACAAATGGATGGTATATATGGCAGTGAAGTGATATCTGTGGTTAAGGGTGTAAAGTGTGAACAGGACTCGCTCACACATATTGTTCATTTCTCTTTCAGCCTGATGGCCCACCAACGTAACCCCTGTTACACAGCAGAGGAGGAAGAGGAGATCCAGCAAAGCCTGGCGCAGCACTACACACTGCTGTTTTCCAGAAGAAGCCAGCATCAGCATGAGCGAACTGCACTGTGGCAAGATCTTGTTTGTAGGGTAAATGACATAGGCATGCATAACTGGACATATGAGCAGGTACGCCATCACTGCAGTGATTTAATTAGACATGTCCGGTGGCGTGTGTCTGATATCCATAGACAACAGCTTGCCACAGGTGGTGGGGTGGCCATTCACCCCCCCCCCCACCAGAGTGGAGGAGCTGCTCCTAAGCATGGTGGCTCCTGGACAACAACAGCAATTCCCACAGACATCTGTTGTCATGGAGGCCGAAGCCACCCAGCATGTTCACATGGAGCGTGCAGGAAACATGCCCTATCTGTAGACTACAGTTACCTGTATTGTTAGATTATGGCTATGTGAGATGTGTACTGTGTGTTTAGCAGTTGTGCTGCCTAGTGTTGTGCAATACTGATATTTGGAATATTATCTGTACACCTGTGACTGTCAACTGTTGTTCTACTGTAGTTTAACAAACTCACAGTAGCAATGCCACAGTTGTGGCCACTGACGAACTGTCTCATATTCTCGTAGGTCCTTCTGGTGTGACAGCAGGGCAGACGATCCATGCTGGTGAGTGTGGTATAAATCCAATGTTGGTAATGAAATGTGCATGTCACAGGTGAGGTGTAGGCCATGTACACGTAACACACCTACGCATAATGCATGCCATGCATGTTTGCTGTAAGGCATTGCACAGCTCAGTAATGTCAGTAGCTGCCTCAATGACGTGCAATACACAGAGCATCAGACACAGTTGTGGCAACACCATACTGCACATTGGATAGACATAGTTGCTACAGCTGTACACAACATAACACGTTTTTCATATGCAGTAAACTTCAACATGCTACATATGGCATTAACACACACCTGCTGTAAGGTCACACTTCAGTATCCCACATGTCATCCACACACACATGATATACCTCAGAGGTAGAGGCCTATCATGGGGCTGTGCAACACTCTTCAACACATAACATAGTCATGTTAGGCAATGCTCCCTATTGGGCACCTCACGCACCCATGTACAAAGTGGCTGTGTAATTGTGAACATAGCCATGGCACTGCAGTTCAGGTACAGCATGCTAGGCGGTGGTCTGTCACACATTAGTAGCCGTGAGTGACCACATGATGCATGATGATGATGGCTCATGGTACTACACCCCATCCAGTTACAGTGACCACAGTACTACACATAGCAGTCATTGCTTTGCACCTCAATGTTGTGTGGGTGCAAACATATGGACCTATACACAATATGCATAGCATGTTGTGTGTGTGTTTACATATGCCAGTATACACAATATGCATAGTAGTCACCATCTGTACAAAGTGACACATATATGTCCTGGAATGCTATTGGGTATATAGGTCACATGACACACATTGGGTATGTGTGGTGTTTAATGTTGCAGTTGTGTAGCATGCCATATCATGGCTGGCACCGGCATATCTGCAATATGTCCCACACTCACCATAACCACTGTACAATGGCCATGGTGAGCATTTGGATTCCTTCACGTCTACATGCACCACTCATCCCGTGTGTGTACAAAGCATGCATGTGCTACACCTGTGCCCACTATTATCTGCTATGAACACAGACACTGCAATCAGACATGGAAATCTATGTGTCACATAGATAACACATGCAGCCATGGTATGTATACCTGTGAGTGATGGTGCACGGGATATTGCAGAGCCGATAATACTTGCACAGCAATGTTGTGTCCATGTACACATTGTGCTCCAGGGTTTAGCCAATCACTGAACAACTACACACATGCATCAAAGCCATGTATACTGTCATTAAATAGAGCCATCTACACTCGCACTGCATGGTATTGAGCAACACATATTCTGCATGCAGACACGTGTGAGGTGACTGTTTGCCTTGTGATACTGTCACCCACCTTCACCCACTATTGAGTATGTGTTGGATTACTGGTGTGTGTGTATCTGCTGTAGTGAGGAGTGTATTTGTGTGCATGTGTTCATGTGTGCATGTGTGCATGTGTTCATGTGTGCATGTGTGCATGTGTGCTAACATCATGTACAGATTGTAAAGTGTGTTTCCTGTCTTCCTCTCACAGGTGCTGCGTTTGGGGTGGCTGAATGCAGCAGGGAACCTGAAGTCACTGCCACAAATAGTGGAGATGATGAGACATGTATTGTGGCACAGGCAGGTTTGACAGGGTCTGTCGTTGGTCCACCAATCAACAGTACACAGCATTCCACCCCATCTATGTGCACACTCATACTGCCAATACATCCCTCATCACCAATAGCCTTAGCCGAGGGACAGCATACAGTTGGCATTGACCAGGATAGTGTGGTACCCATGGCAGTTGCATCCCCTCACAGCAGCCATACCCAGATTCCTGGAATGGTACCACATAGGCAGATGTCCAGGGGTTCTCGGGGGAGCACTGCTGGTCATATTGCCCCTGGCAGATGAGCCCTCACAGGTCTTACAACCTCGAGTATGTTCCGGGCTGTAATGCAGGCACAGGCATGTATGGAACGGTACACCAGACAGGGACTAAGGGCGCAGAGGGTCCATTACACTGCTATCAATGACAACATCCGAGACCTTACCGGTGCCATCCGGAATTACACCGAGGTCATTGATAGACGTTGGGAGGGAGACATTAGATAGGTTCATAGGTTCATACTAGGCTATCTGCCCTAGGGCATTTATAAGCCTAGCCAGAATGTGTTTGGCTTTCGCCACCCATTTTAAATTTATTTTGCTATGCCCTTTTTCGAGGTTAGTATACTGTGCCTCTGTCTAACAGTGACACAGAAGTGATACCCAGGATAAACCTACGATCTCCCATCCACTCATCAAGATTCCTCTTGAAGAGAGTCAATGAGGGACTCTGCCTAACCTGGACTGGGATTTTATTCCAGAGTGAAGGGAGCCTCTGGGGTATGAATCTGTCCCTCCAGCATGTCCTATTTATTTCAGTGCTGAGGTTCAAGTCTCTCGAGCGCATAGCTCGATGGGATTTGGATTTTCTGAGGTGCAGCATGTCCATTAATTCCGGGTTGGACATGCATTTATACGTCAGGCACAGATCGCCTCTGAACAGGCGGTATGCCACTGAGTAGAGCTGGAGTTTCTTTAACCGGGCAGCATATGGCATCGGTTTGAGCCCTTTGATCCTCTTGGTGAGGTACTTTTGGGGTCTTTCCATTTGCTGCAGGTGTCTGGTAAGGTACATCCCAAAAGGGGCATTGTACTCAATTATGGGCCTGATGAGGGATGAGTAAAGAGGCATGATGACCTCCCCTGATCTAGATGTGAATCCCTTCATGATTAGGTGGGCTATATAAAATGTTTTTCTAACCACTTTGGCCATGTGGTTGTCAAATGAGAGATTGCTATCAACTTGGGTCCCCAGGTCCCTAATTACTTCTTCTGTACTTAATGGATTACCACCTATGTGGTAATTTGTGGGCACTTTGTTTTGCCAAAGGGGATGACTATACACTTTTTGGCATTTAGCTTGAGGCCATGGCTCTGGCACCAGTTGTCTGTTTCTATGAGGCCCTTTTGGAGGATGCTTGTGTCGGCTGGAGAGTCGATTATGGCACCCAGTTTGCAGTCATCTGCAAACTTGGTCAGCCACAGTCCTTCCCTGTTGGCCTGTACCTCCGAGAAATATATACCGAACAAGAGAGGTCCCAGGACTGAGCCTTGTGGGACACCACTTGTAACTGGTTTGGAGTCTGACATGGCTCCAGCAATTCTAACCATGTGGGTTCTGTCCTTGAGCCAGTTTGCAATCCATCTAGTGACATAGGGGTTTATATTTAAGCTGGTGAGCTTATCTATAATGCCCGAGTGGGGTATTGTATGCCCTCCACAATGTGTTTTCCATGAGCCAGGACCATGCGGGATGGTTGAGACGTTGACACAGAAGCATGCCAGCAACATCAACATCTAGCAGTCGTTGCAGATGGCCCACAGATCACAGCCGCTCCCGTAGCTGCAGTACCAGCCCCAGAAATGCTGGGGCTGGCCTGTCAATTGACCGTCCTAGTAGACCATGTGCACATGGCTCTAGCCAGTCCCAGCAGGGACATGGGTCCACTCAACATACCTCTGCCTCTGATGATAGTACCCAGTCAGGGTTGGTACCCGATACTGTCCGTACCACCCCTGCCAGGCACAGGTACTGTGTCTGTGGCCCGAGACAGTGATCTGTACAGCCTGGCAGGTACAGTCTGTGGCTGTCCCACAACCTCCCGTATATGGCAGCCACATGGTGGAGCTGTGTGCATGCACACACACACACATTAACCAAACAACTAGGGCTCACACATACACACACACACATTACATCAACATTGGCCCATGCTGTACTGTTGTCCCTCACACACACACACACACACACACACACACACACACACACACACACACACACAGACATGTCGATTGGATGGGTCAATGTCGGGCTCTGGCAAACCAACAACACTCCCTGTGCATATGATGACACCTGTGCTACCTCCTGTCATCTGTAACATTGATGCAGGAAGAGGCTAACATGGTGCTGATGCTCAGGGTGACATTATAGCAGTGTAGCAATATTAGCAAGTTGTCAACAGGAAAGTGTAATGATATCCTTGTAGGTATATCTGAGCAGGCATGCTGCATCAAAGCTCTGATTGTCAATGTAGCATTGCTTACACCAGTGTTAGGTCTGAGTATGTATTGTCCGCCCATGTGCCACTTGGCTGAAGTGTATAGTGTGGCCAGCATGTGTTAGTGAGTGGACAGTACGTGTGTGATGTGTGCAGTACAGATTAGCAGGTGTACATCTGTGAACATGGTGGGTGCGCACTGTCTGCATGTACGTGCATAGTGGACACATGGGGCATGTGACATACCCTGTTTTACATATTGTTAACATCTCATAGTATCTCTCGATGGCCAGTATGCATTCTACTACAGATATGTACTAACATGGGTACACATGTGTGCATGACATGGGTTGACACTTTGCTGTGGGTGATACTGTTAATATCTGTCAATGTTTTGCATTCTGGTAGTATACACAACCTCAACAGCATGACTATAACCAATCATTAGATGATGTCCAGACAACTGACACACAGTTGTAGGGAACTCAGTGACAGTTGGCTCCTTCTGGTACTATACTATAACAGTAAACTGTGGTATTGACCGCCACCCGTTCCTGGGACCACACCAGTTTTGCATATAGACCTCTTAGGTACATGCAAACACACTAGGGATATGTCCATCCACATCTGGAAATGCATGCATTGGCCTAGAATGCATTCTCTGGATGGGCCACATATCCTACACATGGGTATCATACAGACAGATACCTGTTGTCCGACACCTGCTGTATTGCACTAAGCTGACTATGGCATAGTCATCCACATTTACTATACATACTATCCTGACAGTACCACATAGGTGGTAGCCCCCAACATGTATGTTGGGTACCAATGTGTACATACAGCCACGTGTTATGTCATCTGTCCCTTTGTATCCACATATCCAGAGGTATTGTGGAGTCCCTCTGTGTATCACATAAGACATTAGGGGCCTGAATGCATATCCACAAGGCTGTTGTACACCTATAATGACTGTCCATTATTGCCAGTCATTGTTGTGTATGAACATGTCTGCCATATACCCCAGGCATGTACCCTCACTCACAATACTCTTTAGTAACTGTCATGGGTGTGTGTGGCACAGATGACTTTGGCCACAGTTCACTACAGTGGCCGGCCTTGTTACATACATACATATGTGACCTACGATCTGAGAAGCAGCGGCACAATCTGTAAAAGGAAACAAATGTATTCATGTGGTATGCAGGCTTCACACCTATATACTAATTGAGGTCACATGTACATATATTTATTTGCCACACAGATACCTGATGTGTGCAATGCACATACTGTTTTAATCCTAATATGTCATACTATAGTAAAAGCAAAACCCACACCGCATTGACCAACAGCGTCACACACACAGCAATTGCAGGTTTCAAACCCCTACCTAACTATGTTGTGATACTAGAGAGACATGCATTAACAAAGCACGCTACATGTTTTACTGGGTATTTGATTTTCTCCTGCTATATTTGTAGGATGCTGACATCATCAGACTTTCCAAAGAGGAATGTACCTCTTTTAATGTGTTTTCCCAGTCTCCAAAAAGGGCACAACTCTCAAAGGAAATCACACACATACCCCCACATCTACTGTCAGCGCTTGTAGGATGCAAACCCCTACCTAACTATGTTATGATATTAGAGAAATACACATTAACATGGCACACTATATGCTTTAGTGGGTGTTTTGTTTCCTCCTGCTATATTTGTAGGATGCTGACATCATCAGACTTTCCAAAGAGGAATGTACCTCTTTTAATGTGTTATCCCAGTCTCCAAAAAGGGCACTTCTCTCAAAGGAAAATGCACACAGTCAGCAACGGCAGGATTCAAACCCCTGCCTAACTACGCTATGACACTAGAGAGATATGCATTAACATGGCGCGCTATTTGCTTTACTGGGTGTTTTGTTTTCTCCTGCTACATTTGTAGGATGCTGACATCATCAGACTTTCCAAAGAGGAATGTACCTCTTTTAATGTGTTTTCCCAGTCTCCAAAAAGGGAACTCCTCTCAAAGGAAGTCACACACACAGGCAGGATTCAAACCTCTACCTAACTATGCTATGATACTAAAGAGATATGCATTAACATGACACGCTATATGCCTTAGTGGGTGTTTTTTTTTCCTGCTATATTTGTAGGATGCTGACATCATCAGACTTTCCAAAGAGGAATGTACCTCTTTTAATGTGTTTTCCCAGTCTCCAAAAAGGGCACTCCTCTCATAGGAAATCACATGCATACAACACCAAAAAGGGCACTACTCTCAAAGGAAATCACACACATACAACACCCCCCACCCACACACAGTCAGCAATTGCAGGATTCAAACCCCTACCTAACTATGTTATGATACTAGAAAGATACACATTAACACGCCGCACTATATGCCTTATTGGGTGGTTTCTTTTCTCCTGCTATATTTGTAGGATGCTGACATCGTCAGACTGGACATGGTAATGTGTGTACACTTTGTTTTATGCAATCCCAGGAATGAGCCATGTGGGTCGGCAGGTGTCAACAGCTTGAACAGGACCACATAATTCTTAGCTTGTGTGATCTATCTGTGGATAAATTGACATTCCTTCATATATCAACACTTATCTGTGCACAGATTGTTGGTTTTGTGGATACGACATGTGTCTGGCATGTTGATAAAGGGCTATTCAAAGTCTATGTGAGACGTGTAGCTCCGTTCAGTGATGTATGTCCTGGGTGGCTGCCTTGCAAGCAGTCTAACATGTTTGGGAACCATGATCTGCACATGAACATACCACAGTTGGTAGGGTTGCGTGTTTGTCAGCTTCCAATAGCTCTGTTTATGACTTCAACCATGATGGACTCAATGGCCTTGCAGATCAGACTTCATAGGCTTAGTGGACTATACTTCCCATGGTGTGTTGTGCACCAACACTTGTGGGGAGTGTCATATGTTGCTGTAACACATTCAACGGTTCCAGATCCTGTGGAGAGGGTGAGACTCAACAGACTATTCAGGTGCAGGGTCTGTTTTTTCTGTAGTTCATTCATGACACATATAGGGAAACAATGTAATCCAATTGCTGCCCTGCTTTCGGCTTTGGGGGGAGCTGTTCACCCATTATACATGTGATATCTCCTGGTATGATGATAGGGACTTTTGTCAGTGGGAGGTGGGTATGTATATATGGGCCTGTCTGACAGGATGTTGGCATTGTCAGTCAGGTACAGTTGGCCCTGACTCAGGACATATATGAGTGTACATTGCTATTTATGACATAGCTGAAGGAGGTGTCATGATTCCGACTGGACTCCTTCACAGCTACTCTTTACAAAACACTGACAAACCTGAGCACTAATCCCTGTTATACTCTTTTGCACACTTAACACCCTACTGATCCTTTGTGATCAGTCTACAGAGTATGTCATCATAATATCATGGCATGTCCAGGGATCAGTTTCATGTGTACTCTCCAGTCCAGCTGGTGAATATTGTGATTTTGACACAATGTCACAACTGCCTCATGTACACAGACAACCTACTCCTCCTCCCAACAATCTCAGAAATATGTGAGAGATGCAACTATATAGACATACAGGAGGCTGAGCTCTCTCTCTCGACCCATGACTGGCACAGTCTATCAGGTGGTGAAGGTAACCATACACACCACATATCAGTCTCACATAAACCTATAGCGACAGCAATCAAACCACATTATCATACATAAACATACTCGGAGGCTCTAAATAAACTCTGACTAAGCAGCAGAGACCTCCAAAGCAGACACACAAACAACTGCTACCCCACTACAATACCCACATATCACATAGTTTACAATGTCAGTGTGCCACACAGTCACTGCCCTTCGGGCTAAACAACACACCGAATACACTTGTAATAGGTGAAACTTATTGTCAGACACACTGACGTCCCACTCACCAGGCCAAACAAGGGGATGGTCACGTTGAGCTGTCTGTCGGGTGCCAGGATCCACCACATAACACATGCACTCAGGTCACTCCAAAGCAAGTACAGAAATGGCTCCATCATTGTCCATGCTGGTGCATAAAACCTCAGATATTCCTCCCTGGACCACATGACATGATACATAGAGGAACTCTCTGATCATGTAGCCCAGGCCAGTATGACCCTGACCTTGTGTAGCATCTTACACTCACCAAGTATGATGTCACAGTATACAGACAAACTTATTACATTTAACAGTTGGCTAGCATATTGGTGTCATTCAAAGGGGATCCAGTGTCTGTCAGCCTGGGGTGACATGCTCGACATGCCATGTAGCTTTGCTATGGACAACTTGCACCTGTCACCCTTGGACTTTCAAATACTGGCTAAGGCTCTTGCTACCACCATAGTGCCTTTTTTAAGCAGGGCTCAAAAGACAAAGGGCAGGATTCACGAAGGCTTGCATGGAGTGTAAGAGACGTGTAACACTCCATGCAAGCCTCGCAATCCAGGAACGGCCCTAAACTCCATGTAAGAGACCAGCTAAAACGTCTCTTACACGGACTGGGCGTGGATATGCTAAATACCTCACTTGCAGCCAAAAGGTATGCAAATGAGGTATATTAGCGATCCACGAAGCAGAAACCAGCCCGTGTAAGAGACGTTTTAGCTGCAGAAATGTACTCAGTTGACAACTGAGTACGTTTCTGCAAAAATCACAACGGAGCCATGTCAGCTCCAAATAAAGGGTGCATATGTGTCAGGCAGCATGCCAATGGCCAAATATGTGGCCATTGGCAAGGTAACCCGATGCAAAAATTATAAAAATATAAAATGCAGCGCAGCCCCGTGCAAATGGGTTGCGCTGTATAAAACATAAAAATGAAGGTTATAAACCCACAAATGTGGGTTTTATGCAATACATGGAATGAAAATGCAGGGACCAGCAGACCAAAAACAACATGGCCACCGTGTAGTGGTTGCTAAGGGGGGAAGCTGAATCTAAGACATGTAACTAAGCATTAGTAGGCAATCTCATGTAAATGAGGGTTAGGATACTGAAACCCACAGTCACATAGCAAATGAGCACAGTCTGAGTAGTGTAAGAGATACATAAGGGGGAGGAATAGAGTAGGAGATAGGTGACATCACAGGGGGGAATGGTAGAAAGAAATGCAGTTCATTGGAGGTCAGTGTAACATGTCAGATGACAGACACAGATCAGGGAAAGAGGAGTGCCACAAGATAAGCATGGGAAAGTCAAGAAATGGAAGGTGTACAATGTTACTTACACCAAAGTTTCTTGCTGGCGTCGCATGCGCTTGTAGCGCCATGAAGCGCGAGTAGGGCAGTGTGCGCGCGTGTAAGGCAGACTGAGCATGTGGGAGTGTGTTGGTAGATGTTTAACACTGTTTGCGCTGGTGTGTGCGCGTGTAGGGCAGACTGAGCATGTGGGAGCCTGTTGGCAGACTTGTAAGACTATTTGCACTGGTGTGCGTGCGTTTTAACCCGAATAGGCAGATCCTGAACCGTGTAAGCATGTCTGCGCATGTGTAAGCCACTGTGAGCATGTTTCTGCTGGTATGCACGCTGCTGCCACCTGAGGAAACAGAAAGGAAAAAGGAAGCAACATAATTAGTAGGAAGCTAGCAGGGAATACTGCTGGAGCTAGCAGGTGAAAACAATAAGAAGCAGGCAATTACACAGGCAGAATAGTAGCCCAGCCCAGCACTTAAAACTCTGCAAACAGCAGTGCAGGATGTATATCTCAAGAGACACTGCAAGACAGGAGTAAGCTATTAGAAGTGAAAACTGAAAAAGCTGAACTCAGAGCAGAAATGTTAGGGGCTGCCATAGCTGTTATAATGAGACATAGGCGACTTGCTGAGGGTGGTGACAATGCAGATCGTGCCAGACAACCCACTGTGAGGAGACGGAGAAGAGTGTACAGGCCCAGGGTCACCTACCATGGGTTACATGAGCTGGAGATAGTAGAGTGCTATAGAGTGGACAGAGAGCTCCTGCAGCAAATAGTTGAGCTGTGCAGGCCACTCCTCACACACAGAACCAACAGAGGGGAACCCATCCCAGTGGAAACCAAGGTATGTGTTGGCCTAAGAATACTAGCAACAGGTACCTTCCAAAGACCAGCTGGTGATATGATGGGGATATCACAGGCATCAGCCTCCAGGGTACTGCACCAGTTCCTGGATGCCATGTCAGCACATGTCGGTGATCATGTATATTTCCCCAATGCCCGTGACGTATTGGCCAGCAATATGCGTCTCTTCCAGCAAATAGCGGAATACCCTGAGGTAGTGGGTGCAATAGACTGCACGCACATACGCATCAAAGCACCAGCCGGTGAGCGGGGTAGGGCCTACATTAACCACAAGGGCTTCCCCTCCATCAACTGCCAGGTCATGTGTGATACCCAGGGCATAATAATGAATGTGTGTGCTGGCTGCCCTGGGAGCTACCATGATCCCCACATCTGGCATCTGACGCAGCTGTACCAGACATTTGCCAATGGGGACATCCCACACGGACACCTAGTGGGGGATGCAGGTTATGCACTGGAGCCATGGCTGATGACACCCATCAGAAACGCACACACACCTGAACAGGAACACCATAATGAGGCACATGCACAAACACGTAATGTAATAGAGCGTTTGTTTGGGCTGCTCAAGTCACGGTTCCAGTGTCTGGACACATCTGATGGAGCCTTGCATTACACACCAACTACATGTACCCAAATTGTCATGGTATGTGCTATGCTACATAATATGATCTTGCGAAAACAGCTGCAGCAGGACCAGCATAGGGCTGGGCCAAACAGCCCCCCACCATTGCCAAGGCCATCACAGGCAGAGCATGACTCGGAGGAGGAACAACCTGAGCCTGCCCCAGTAGGCAGAAGGAGGCGTGCCCAGTATGCCCTGGCCTTGGCAAAGAGGCAATGCATAGCACATACACTGGCTCAGTAGGAACCCTGGGAATGATACCCCCTCTGACTCACTCAAATACTAACAGGGATGCCTAAAATGACATGACCTGCTCACAAACATGTACAGGGAGTGTAATATGCGCATCCGACAGAGGCAGCCCTGCAGCACCACCTGAGGCATGAATGCCATGTGTTAAGTAATGTAACTCCATGTACTATATGCACACCTGAGGACCCTGACTAACATCCACCCTCACCAAGCATGAAGCCACAAAATGACGATGGGATGATCAATTGCAATAACTGGCTGAAGTAATGCAGTTAGTCAAAGGGCAGCCAATGTGTTCCAGCCTGGGAAGACATGCGGAGCATGACAAGATGCACCACCTGCTAGGGGTGGCATGCACCTATCAGTCCACGCCCCATGGATACTGGCAAAGGCTGTCAGTACCCACAGCATGCCCTGAATAGGTAAGTCTCAAAACACAAACCCACCTTCATAGGTACCACAAAGGATAGGAACCTAGATGTAATGCTACCCAATGCCAGAAGTCTAGACAGCAAGATGTGTGCAGTGTAAACGCACACAGTATGGAGAATGTAGATATCAGTCCTGTAATAGAAAACTGGGTCAAAGCTCACATCAGCACCCTAACACTACCAGGTCACACCTCATACTGTGCTGTACAGCTGCAAATCATGGAACAAGCTACAAAAGGAGGGTGACTAGCAATAAATGTCAAGGATAACCACACCGCCATGTTGGCACCACAACAAGAAGCAGCATGGATTAGCCATGGTCAAATACCAATGGCTAAAACCGCCTCCCAGTATATAGCCTGCTGCAGACTACTGTCCTAATACCAGGAACTGCACCTGGCCTATGTTGGAATACATGAATATATCAAGCCCCCCAAACCACATTATATTGCTTGACTGAAAATACCCAGATGTACACTGGGAGCATTATACTAGCACCAACACAGTAGGAGAAAAGTTCCCAGAATCCATAAACCAAAATGCCCAGGAACAGCGTACCACTCCCACAAGAGGGGTAAGCATACTGGATGTGATAATCAGCAACATGTGTACTGGATGGCAAGATGAGAAGTGTATCCCTCACTGGTAAGACCAGACCATATTGTAATCACACTGGATATACACATCCTGACCACAGTCCCTGGCCAGAAAACCACAGTGAAAAACATGTGTAAAGCATAGGTTGCACCCCTCCAAACCGATGTGGAATCCACGAAAGGCCCTGTGCAAGTGCAGAATATGGGACACACCGCAGAACATGTTATACAGGCATTCCATGAACACAGCCAGGAATGCTTGGAGTATGCAATCACAAATAACAACAAGACACAATGCCATACACGCAGGCATCTGGCATGCTGGACTCCAGCCATTACCAAACCATGCAAGAGAATGAGGAAGCTACTACATGATAGAGTAAACATAAAAAGGGAAGTAATCACTGATCAGTAGTATGGCAATAAAATATGTCCACACATACAATCCACTAAGGCCAGCCACAACAAGTAGAATCTGTGAATCCAGAGGCAATGTGACACCTGCCCCAAGTACACAGACAACCCACAACTCCCCCCAATAAATACAAATATATGTGAGAGATGCAACCATGTATCCAAACCGGAGGCTGAGCTCCCCCAACTCAGTACTGTCAAAACTAGTCAGGAGGAGAAGGTAACCACATACACCACAAACCCAGTCCCACATAGACCTATCACAACTGTAAACCAAACACACAAACACAGAAAAAACATTCCCTGAGGCCCTAATTACAAACACACCACACCAACAGAAGCCTCCAAAGCAGATCCCAAGCAACCACAACCTCCAAACATAGCACATGCAACACATAGTACACAAAACTGGTGTGCCAAACAGTCACAGTCCAGAAGGAGAAACAACATGCCTGGATACAGTTGTAATAGGTGTCTGTATAGGCAGACACACTGCTGTCCCACTCACCAGACTGAACAAGGGAAAGGGTACAGTAAGCTGCCTGTAGGCTGCCACAATATGCCACATAACACAAGTATGCAGGTCACCCCAAAGCAAGCAGAAATATGATGCACTCATTGTCCATGCTGGTGTGAATGACCTGAGATGTACCTCCTTGGACTACATGAAAAGAGACATGGATGAGCTCTCTGAGTATGTACCCCAGGCCGGTATGACACTGGCCATTTGCAGCATCCAACCCTCACCAAGAATGATGCCACAGTACAAACACAGAATGATCAGCCTTAACAGGTGGCACAGTTACAGCTGTCAGTCCAAGAGGGACTAATGTCTGTCTGCTTGTGATGTCATGCATGATAAGCCATGCTGCTGTTCCAGGGATGGCTTGCACCTGTTACCCCTGGGCGTCTGGATACTGGATAAGGCCTTTGCCACCTCCATAGAGCCATACGTAGGCAAGGCCAAAAAGACTACCCACCACCCTAGAAAACATAAGTGGTAAGAAACATAAGGGTAATGCTGACCAATGCCAGATGTGTAAACTGCAATATGCATGCCCCTGAGGCACTTCCCAGTATGGAGAACGTTGATGTCTGTGCAGTGACAGAAGCCTGCTGCAAGCCTACTGATAGCACACCAGCACTTCCAGGTTATACCACATATCATGCGTTATGGCCCCAACACCTGGACCAAAACATCAAAGGAGGGGGAGTATCCATATGCAGCACAGACACCCATACGGCCAGGTAACTGACAATGCACAAAGCAGCGGAGACCACCCATGTGCACCTAAGTGTAGTCAAAACTGCTGTACAGTCTGTAGCATGCGACAGACCACACTCTCACACACAAGAACTCCACCCAGACATCCTGAAGACACTTGACAGTATGAATGTCCCACCAAATACCAGACAAGGTACTCACAAATTACCACATAGGTGGTAAACCATTATGTATGCAAGGAGTAATCAGGGACCTAGGGACACAAGTCGACAGTAATCTGTCATGTGACACTCACAATGCCAATGTGGCTAGGAAGATTGTCGATATTGGACACCGTATCATGAAAGGATTCACAACTACATCAACAGAGGTCACTGTGCCCCTGTACTGTTCCCTTATCAGACCCATAATCTAGTACAATGACTCATATGGGATGTACTGTACATGAAACCCGCAGCGGTTCGGAAGACCTCAAAGGTACCCCACCAAGAGGATAAAGGGTGTCAAATATATGTCATATGCTGCCTGGCTGTAGACACCCCAGCTGAATGCAGTCACAGACTGCCTACACAGAGGCATTGTATGTCTGTTGTACAAGGCCATGTCCAACACAGGAGTAATGGACATGCTCCACCACAGGAAATCAAAGACATTTGAGCTGTGAGAGTGACAGATGTCAGCCTCAACACATAATGAAATAGGATGTGCTGGAGGGACAGATACATAACCCAGAGGCTCCCCACACCCAGAAACAGGATCCCAATCCATGTTAGGCAGAGCCCCTCACTGACACCTCTCAACAGGAATATTGCCAAGTGGATGGATGATCGTAAATGTACACTGGGGGTCTTCACTGTGTCACGACCAGACAGAGGCACAGTAAAGAAAATCATAAATGGCCATAATAGTCACATAGCAAGGGGCGGCGAAAGACACACACACTCTAGCTTGGCTTACTAATGCCCTAGGGTGGATAGCCTAGTATGAACCCATGAACCTATGAAGATACAAATTGTACAGGACACTAAGGATAATCACAAGGCTTACTTAACTGATGGTAGGAACCATGTTGGGAATCCACAGATATACTCCGAATCACACAGATATTACAAACAACATACCAAACACACACACATATTGCCAACATACAACCTGACAGGTGCAGTGCAACCCCAGAATGCAAAATGTCTATCCCAGCAGACTGCTGGTCCCCTGACATTGCAGATGCTGAGGTAACAGCCATCATCTGCAAAGCAAAACACACAGCAGCAAAGGTATGTGATGGTGTCCTTGGCTGAGGCCAACATGGACTCCAAGAATAATGGAATGCCAAATCACACTACTGCCCAATGTCAGCCTTACCACAGGATATGTACCCAAAGAGCAGTGTACAACAACAGTGGTCCTTCTCAACAAAGGTGTTGCCTGAATGGATACTGCAAACTACCACCCCAGGATCCTGACAAGTTTGGTCTACACAGCTATGGAAAGGATCAGTATGTACCGCAGACATAAAGCTATCGTGGACCTACTGATACTGGACCCTACACAGTGCAGCTGTCGTAACTGCAGATCCTGCCCCTAAACATGTTTGACCCATTTGAAACAGTCATTAAGGTCATTGATGAGGGCAATGTGGTCCACACAGCGTAGCTGGGCCGTGCAAATGCTTCCAGACAATACCCTACGAGTTCAGTATGGATATGTTCACCAGCTTAAATATATACCCCTATGTCAGTAGAGGGGTTGCAAACCAGACCAAGGACAGAAATGACATGGTCAGTCATGCTGCATCCATGTCAGACTACAAAGCAGATATGAGTGGCATCCCACAAGGCTTGGTCCTGGGACCCCCCCCCGTTCCGTATATATGTCCCATAGTTATAGGCCAACATGGAAGGACTGTGACTGAACATGTATGCAGAGGAGTACAAACAGCCCACCATATCTGACCCCCAGCTGACACAAGCAACCCACAAAAGGGCCACCTAGAAACAGACAACTGGAGCCATAGCCATGTCAGCAAGCTAATTGCAGAACTGTGTATAGACAACCACCGTGAATATACAGTAAGTACCCACAAATTACCACACAGGTGTTAACCCATTACGTACCTAACATGTAATGAGAGACCTGGGGACACAAGGTGATAGATATCCTGCACTGGACAAACATGTGGCTGTAGTGTTCGCAGAAACATACCATATACCCACCCAATCATTAAGGTTGTCAGATGTAGATAAGGGGAGGTCACTGTGGCTCTGCAGTCATCCTTCATCAGCGTCACAATTTACTACAATAGCCCCTGTGGGATATACCTCAGCAGACACCTCCATCAACTGTAATGTCCACAACAGTACCCCACCAGGAGTAGCAAAGAGCATGAACAGATGCCATGTGTTGCCTGAGTAAACAAACTGCAGCTCCACACACTGCCATACTGCCCAGCCAGAGGCAAGCTGTGCCTGATGTATGAAGCCATGTCCAAGCTGGAATCAATGAACATGCTGCACCTTGTACAATCTGAATGGCAGTGAGCTATGCACATGAGAGACCTGAACCCCAGCACTGACATACATAGGACAAGCTGTACAGAATGATCCATAACACAAAAGGCACCCCCACTCTTGAGTAAACTCCCAGTACAGGTTAGCCAGAGAGTCACCTATCGACACCCCTCAAGAGGAATCCCGATGAGTGGATGGGAGATGGTAGGTTAACCCTGGGTATCACTGTTATGTCAGAGGTAGACGGAGGCACAGTATACTAACCATGACATATGTCATGGCAAACTCCAGTTACAATGTGTGTCGAAGGACAAACACACCCTGTGACTAGCATCAGAAATGGCCTAGGGAACATTGCTAGTGTTTGCCAATGTCCACCTATGTTGTGGAATACACTATCAATGTTGGACGAGCATGGTGTAGGTAGTCCATATCTGAACATAATGCAACATGGTCATATGTGCACAACTGGCCCCTACACAGTCTGTTGTGCTCACTATGAAGATGTCAAGCAGTGATAGGACTAAAGCCCAGGATACTGTCCACCACAGTGAAAGTACTGAACCAGTACACTATATGGTACTACAGTGTTAGGTCATTATGAAAGTATGTTGACAACTGTCTGCAAAGTATCCCATGCAATCCCTGCAGGCACAGTATAATCCCTGTTGTGGCAAACACGAAGCAGTTGGCCAGTTATTACACAACATGACACCCAACACACAACCATAAACGTGAGATATTGTTGAAGTTCACACACACCCAAATATGTAGTGGACTTCAGAGTGCAACATATGGAAAGCTCACACTGGGCATGCTCGCACACTTGATAAATGAGGCATATGTCAGACAACATGCCATGGAAAGGCTGAACTGGGCATGCTCACACACTTAGGCCATATCTCCGTTTAGCAGTTGGCCACACATATCTGGTATTTGTACGTGTCATTCCAGGAACCAACCACAACACAGCAATCTGCCCAGTGCACACAGTAAATGACAACAGAGACATAAGTGATATAGTGGATCACCCTCATATTCAAACATCTTCCACAGATACACAAGTTGTTCATAGGAACAGGGAATGCTATGGCAATCCAGACCTACAAACAGTAGAACAGCACAACAAATATTGTACATCTGACAATTGAACGTATGGGTGTAGAGGTCAATACTAGGCTTGTTGCCCTAGGGAATGGCAGCTTAGCCAGAGTGTGCTTGGCATCTGCATCCCCAGTACACTAGGCTACTGTGCCACTGTAAAGTAGGTCACATAAGGCAACGTGTGAGGCTAGTGAGCTGTGCCTCTGTCAAGCAGGGGCACAGTGGAGATCCCAGGGTTTGAATGTGCTAAGCCACAGCCATGTTGTTGGTGTGTGCTGGAAGAGGGTTGCTGAGGACCTCTAACAGTAAGTGCCCATCAATAACAGACTAAGGGGAGCTCTATCTGCATTGTCTGGACAATTCCACTGTCAACACTGTGTTGTGATGATTATGTGGGAATGAAGTGTCATGCCGGAACTGTTCACAGATGTCCTCCTCTGTGGGCTACAGCTCTGCAATGTATTAGCTCACTCTGTCTGTTGGACGGCTCATATATGGCTGGTGTACACCTGACAGGTGTCTTGTTGTGGAGCAGTCATGGGTATATGTGGGATAGCATGATCATTGCAAACCTTACACATGCTCATAGAATGCAATTGTCAAGGATTATGCAGAGTGACCAGTATAGTCCCCCAGCATGGGTCCTTTGAAGTCGTCCACCCCAGTCTTCACAAGTGTAGAGTCTGCTTGTGCTAAATACAGTTTGTGTGCAGTGACAACCTTGCCTGGGGTGGGGATGGGATATGGATGTCCAGGGAAAGGTGGGTATGGTCAGATATCAACAATGGTGGTCTACCTCTGGTGTGGAACAGTGAGTACCCATGTTGCAGATGGACAGGTGCAATATGTATTCCCCCATGTGGCTGTGGTGTGTGGTTCTGCCATAGCACATGGACCCACAAATTGTAGTGGCTGTAGGGTAAAGTGGTAGAGGCCTGAGTAGTTCTCACACACAATATGCCTGTACTTGATGTTAACAACTGGAATGGTGTATGTGAACACCTGCATATCCCGGCACTGTTCCCAGGAAAGCTAAGTGTGTGTCCTGGATGTGGGACTGGTGTTCTGGACTGGTTGTGTTGTGTGTTACAGGTCCTGTGGTCACGAAGCATGGTATAGAACATAACCTGCCAGTGTGATGTGCATATCTGACCCTGACGTAGGTGGCTGCAAATGCATATATATGCTATCCCCCACCTGACAGGTAGTACTAGATGTACATACCTCTGTAGAAATAAAGATGTCAGCACCCTATAAATACTGGAGGTGCAGACCAGATGCCCACTAATTCGGTTAGCGCGCTCTGCTAATGCGTCTCCCTCAAGTGTCATAATATAGGTAGGTAGGAGTTCGAACCATGCAATTGCTCAGTGTGTGTGTGTGTGTGTGTGTGTGTGTGTGTGTGTGTGTGTGTGGGTGTGTGTGTGTGGGTGAGCGGGGTTGATGTGTGCGCAAGTCTGTGTGAGGAAGATGTCCCTTTTAGCAACTGTGAAAGCACTCTACAGGATGCACATTCCCCTATCTAAGCACGGATGATGTCAGCACCCTATAAGTACAGCAGGAGAAGGGAAACCTCCCAGTAATATGAATAACACGCTCTGCTAATGCATCTGTCACAAGTGTCATAACATATCTTAGGTAGAGGTTTGAATCCTGCAACTGCCCAGTGTGTGTGGAGGGGGGTTAGTGTGTGTGCAAGTCTGTGTGAGGGAGATGTCCCTTTTGGCAACTGTGACAGCACTCTACAGGATGCACATTCCCCTATCTAATCACAGATGATGTCAGCACCCTATAAGTACAGCAGGAGAAGGGAAACCTCCCAATAATTCGAATAGCGCTCTCTGCTAACATGTCTGTCATGCGTGCCATAACATAGTTAGGTAGGGGTTTGAATCCTACAACTGCCCAGTGTGTGTGGAGGGGGGTTAGTGTGTGCAAGTCTGTGTGAGGGAGATGTCCCTTTTGGCAACTGTGAAAGCACTCTACAGGATGCACATTCCCCTATCTAAGCACGGATGATGTCAGCACCCTATAAGTACGCGGAGAAGGGAAACTTCCCAGTTATTCGAATAGCGCACTCTGCTGATGCGTCTCTCTCAAGTGTAATAACATAGTTAGGTAGGAGTTTAAAACCTGCAAGTGTGTGTGTTTGGATGTAGGGAGTTTGTGTGTGTGCAATTCTGTATGAAAGACATGTGCTTTTTTGCAATCAGGAGATCACACTACATGATGCACATTACCCTTTCCAAACACTGATGATGTCAGCACCCTATACATACAGCTCGAGAAGAGACACCTCCCAGTAATCCAAATAGCGCACTCTGCTAAAGCGTCTCTCTCAAGTGTCATAACATAGTTAGGTAGGGGGTTGAAACCTGCAAGTGTGTGTGTGTGTTTGGATGTGGGGAGTTTGTGTGTGTGCAATTCTGTATGAAAAACATGTTAGTTTTGGCAATCAGGAGATCACACTACATGATGCACATTACCCTTTCCAAACACTGATGATGTCAGCACTCTATAAGTACAGCCAGAGAAGAGGAACTTCCTAGTAATCCGAATAGTGCGCTTCACTAATGCGTCTCTCTCTCACATGTCGTAACATAGTTAGGTAGGGGTATGAATCCTGCAAATGACAAGTGCGTGTGTGGGGGTAGTAGGGTGTGTGTAAATGCAAGTATGAGAAAACAGATCCTTTTGGCAAATACTACAATACACCAGATGCTGCATATTCCCCCAGTAAACACAGGGGATGTCACCACACTATCAGCACAGCCAAACAGGGCTAGTTGTCCAGTAATGCCAATAGTGCGCTCTGCTACTGGGTCTATTACCATTGTCAGAGTACAGATAGGTATGTTTTTGAAACCCACAACTGCCACGTGTGGTTGTGTCACACATTATGACCTTGTGTGGGTCTTTGTGCATAGCAATGCATGCCATTGCCTAAACCAGCAATGGCAATGCACACATGCTGTATGTGTTTGACACATACACATAAATACCTGTGACCTGCAGAAGTTACCATGTCTGACACGTGCCTCGAGTGGATAAATGGTATTTGCAATGCATAACAATATGACTGTGTCTTACTGTGCAGGGGCCGCATGTGGTATGTGTCTATACAGTGTGGGTGTATATGGTAAAATACCTACAGCAGGGGATACACATCTGGTCTGGGCCATATAGTCTACATGTAGTCGATGTACAGGTGCTGCATGTTCCCACATGTTGTGGGAGTGGTAACATGTTATTCCACTGCAATTCAGTGACCACATGCTGGGAACCCTTCAACTAGTGTGTTGTAGCTACAGTAATGCTCACGCACAATGTTTGGCTGGATGCAGTCCAGCCATATAAAGACAGTTCTTGAGACTGTCATATTGCCAGTGTTGTTATGGAGGATAGGTGGGTTTCCTGTGTATGGGAGGGTTGTGTGTGCCAGGCTATGAACCAGAAGGCAGTCCAACACACTGTTAGCTGCACATGAATAGGCCCTGATGTTTTGTGCTGTGCCAACAACCTGGAGGTGTGTGTATCTGTGGTGCCTTGGGATACCACCCCCCTGTCCATGTGTGTTACATGTGTAGGGGACGACAGGCATGGTATGAGGTATAACCTGGCAGTGATGGGTTGCACCTGTGAGCCATGAATCAAGACTCTGGTACTGCACAGACATTGCAGTTCACCATGCTGAGGACAGTGTCCAGTGCATGCATCTTGCGGTGTACACTGCTGGTGTTGTGTGTCATCACTGTTAGTGTCCTATCCTGTGTGATACCCACGGAGGTGACTATGTAATCCATGTCCTGCAGCATAAGGCAGTATGTGTGTATCAAGGGGCTTCGCCAATATACATTGGCCCATGGGTGTCACGTGCAAGCTGCCCCTCGCAAATCATTGTGGCTTCCCTAGCATGGAAGCACACTTTGACAGCCAGTGGATACCCTATGAATGACATTGGAAATTGAGCAGAATGTAGACATAGAACACCCTTCCTACATATAGTGGTAGCATACCTGGTGAGGGTATGATGGCAACCAAGATCAGGCTGATACTGGCCCATGCCACATGCTGAGAGAGCCCTTCTATGTTCCCTATCATGTAGTCCAGGGAGGTATGTCTCAGGTCATCCATAGTGGCATGGTCAATGACTGAGTCATATGTGTCCATGCCTCTGACTGACCTGTATGCATGTGTTTCGTGGTGGACCATAGTGCCCCACAGGCATATCACTGTGACCTTCACCATGTACAGCCTGTTGAGCGGGACCCCACTGCAGCGGCCAAGAGAGGTACCTGACACATCTGTAGCAGGTGTGTTGTGTAGCCCTACAGGCTGTGAGTGTGTGGCACACGGGATGTGTGTGCCATGTGTGGCATGTGCTATGTTCCGATGTAACGTATGCCTGTGTACCAGCTGCAGAGGTGTGTGATGCTTAGGCAGGATGCTATTCTGAGTCTCCAAGTATGCCCCAGTGTGTTCAGATTGCTGTCAGTGCGGGTCTATGTCTGACTGGTATTGTAGTCATTGTAGTATGTCATGCCACCTGACAGGGTATGGCATTACTGGGTTCAGAGTGCTCAGTCCCCAGATTGGCTATGTGGTGGCATCCCACACGTGTTGTACATTCCTGGCCAAGGGTGATGGTTGACTGCATACATGTGGCAGCTGTGACATTGCCACATGACTCACATAAGCCACAACTGGACCATAGAGGTGATTCACAGGTTACCTTTGCACATGCTACCCTAGTAGTGTGATTGCCATGGTGATTACCAACACATAGGGCCAATGGGGAACAACATACTGAAGATGTGTATGTGTGGGTGCACTGCTACTGATTTCATAGCACTGGCATATATGACTGCACACGTGGGTAAATGCCAGGTAAGACATGTGCAATGTGTCACAGGCAACGTACATGCGAACAGGACAGACACTGATGTTCTGTCATGTGTAAACTTGATATACGTATCGTACGCTATGCAGATGTCACTAGGAGTCCACATAAGCACTGTAACTCTGCATTGCAGGTGGAAGCAGTATTCCAGGGAACCCCAAGCGAACATGCATGCAAACAAAGCTACAGTAAGCAGGGCTGGAAGTAGTCCATTCTACAACAAAGAAGGGGTAACACTAACAGTAGGTAACAGTGCAAATATGCAGGCACTATCAACATGTACCCAGGAATGCACAGTGCAAATGCCCATGGTAGAACTGATATTATGTCATAGTTAATTGTGATTTGGATTACATTGGTACTGCACACATATCAACATGCGCAAATATCCACATTGCATAGTCGTTGTGGGCAACTTGCCACCATTACTGTACATGTCCATCATTGCGTATCACTACTTGCATTAGCTTCCTGCCTGTGCTACCCATGTATGTGGCTATCTGTTGACATCCTTACCACCAGTATGCAATAATGTGCAGCTGTTAAACTTTGGTACGTACTATGGGTGCAGATAACAATTCAGGACAGTCATACGGTTACTGCATCAGGCATGCTGGGATATACACACAGTTATATCAGCACACTGTACTGTTACCAACATGATACTACTAATACACTTTTATGTAGTCACCCTGTGCATCAGCAACGTGTTTACCTGTTCCTGCACTGATGTTGGAGTTTGCAGGAGGTGGCACAGTTTCATCATATGCACAGGGTGTGAATTAGATATGCCTGAGTCTGCCACTGATACCAGCAATTGACATGTGTGTGTATGTGTGTTGGTGAGGGACAGCAGTACAGGGTGGGGCACTGTTGGTGCAGTGTGTGCGTGTATGTGGTAGCCCTAGGTGTTAACATTTCGTATGTGTGTATGCACGCACACAGTTCCACCTCATGGCTGCCATATACAGGGGTTTGTGGACAGCCACAGACTGCACCTGGCAGGTCATACAGATCAGTGTCTATGGGCACGGACACGGTACCTGTGCCTGGCAGGGGTGCTACGGACCATATCCGGTACTAAGCCAGACTGGGTACTGTCATCAGAAGCGGGAGTGTGTTGACTGGACACAGGTCCCTGTTGGGACTGTCCAGAGCCACTTGCACGTGGTCTCCTGGGGCATTCCGATGACAGCACAGACCCAGCATTGCTGGGGCTGCTGCTGGCACTATGGGGGCATGCGCGGGCCTGTTGTCGTCTGCGCCAACTGCCATCTGCTGCTGTTGCTGGCATACGGCCACATTGACACCGCAACCGCCCACCATTGCCCTGGCTCATGGACATGTGGTTGTGGAACTGCTGTAATATGTCCCCACAACGTCTGTCAATGACATCGGTGAAATTACGGATAGCATCCGCGATGTCACGCATACTGTCAGTCATGGCTGTGCGACATGCTCTCAGCTCCCTCAGACCCTGTCTGGTGTACCTTTCCATACGCGACTGTGTCTGCATGACAGCCCGAAACATAGCTGAGGTTGACAGACCTCTTTGGGCACGTCTGCCAGAGGCAGTACACCCACGGATGCTCCCACGAGAACCCATGGGCAACTGTCTGTGTGGTACCATCGCAGGACCCTGCCCATGGCTGCTGTGTGGGGAAGCATGTGCCACAGATACCACATTACCCTGGTCAATGCCCAATGTATCCTGCCCATCACCTAGGGACAATAGTGACATAGGATGTACTGGCAGGATGAGTGTGCGCAATGATGGGGTTGACAGCTGTGTACTGTCAATTGGCTGACCAATGGCGGACCCTGACACACCTTCCTGTGCCATTACACAGATATCATCATTACCAGTACCTGTGGCACCAGATTCAGGTTCCCTGCTGCAGGACATCAGAGCAGCACCAGAACCTGTGGGAGGAAGACAGGAAACACAGTTTACAGTGTCCACACAATGTTACCAGTGATGCAGTTATACACACATGCACACATGCACACATGGACACATGCACACATGCACACATGGACACAGGCACACATGCACACATGCACACATGCACACTTGGACACAGGCACACATGCACACATGCATACGTGGACACAGCACACATGCACACATGCACACCCCGCAGTATACACACAGAGCACTACTGAGTTACACTAGTATTACTAGCATTATCAGGACTATTATAGGTATTGTTAAACACACTCACCAGCATGGATGGCCTGCCTTGCTGTAACACCGGAGGGACCTGCAGAAATGAGGAGATTAATGTCAGTGGGCACAACTGTGCCATTGATACTGCATATGATATAGTGCAGTAGTACACCAGTTGCCTTTCACACGTCAGCTGCTGATATTGCCAATATCACACCTGCACAATTACATACTATGTTGACAGCTACATACCACGGACACACCTTACACATGCATAAACTAACAGCGTACAGAACAGTCAAGTGTACATATGGCATATTACCTGCACGCTCCATGTCGTGCTGCTGTGTGGATCCAGCCTCCGTCATGATGCAGGTGTATTGCTGTTGCTGTTCCGGGGCTGGAGCCACAACACTTAGGAGTAGCCCCTCCAGTATGGTGAGGGGGGGGTGTGTGGCCACCCCACCTCCTGTGGCAACCTGTTGCCTGTGGATATCCGACGCATGCTGACGGACATTTCTGATTAAATCACTGCAGTGATGTCATACCTGCTCATATGTCCTAATATGCGTGCCAATGTCATTTACCCTACGAACAAGGTCTTGCCACAGTGCAGCCCTCTCCTGCTGATTCTGGCTGGTGCGGGAAAACAGTATGTCATAATCCCGCACCAGGCTCTGGTGTATCTCCTCATCTTCTGCTGCAGAGTAGGCGGGATTATGCTGGCGCGCCATCTCCCTGGAAGAGAACACAAACAGGATATCAGAAGACTATGTCAGCAATATATGGCACACATACTATACATGATACTCAACTGCAGTGATATACTACTACTCCCATATGTAGCATGTGTGTGTCTCTTGGTGGATACACAAGTACATGGCCAGATATCAGTGCCCAGCCAACACCTGTGCAACAATACCTGCCACATTCCATACAACATAGTAGCATGCCCCATCGGTCAGCACACTGTGACAGGTCCAATGCACAACCTCACTCTGGGGGGTCATACCAAGGTACTGTATGTGGAACGCCATCCACTAGTGTGATCTGGACACAATTTATTCGGCCTGGATATACATATCCCACCACCACCACCAGCACAGTAGACTACTTTGATATGTATGTGATTAGACAGTTATTCACTTGTTAGGACTGAGATGGTATCCATGCAGCCCACTGGGCCAGTGGAAGCCACAACCCACACTGCTGACCCCTTTGCAAATGCTTCCCACAGACATCCCAAAGATTGCATGGAACATGCACACACATTTCTAACCCAGACCCTATGCACAAAAGTTAGGCATCCTGTCCAGTGGACCTCAGCCAAAGGCAGATTGTATAACAATAGAAGGAGGCTACTGCAGGACAGAGCAGACTCACATCAAGGGAAGGCATCTGTGGTTAGCACTGGTAAAAAGCTACGGTCTCTCATAACAACATCCACGGCCTACTCTGGGAGGGAAATGGCCACGAAGACTATAGATAACCACAAGGCCTTCCTCAGTTATGTTACACATATGGACCAAACGCCTCAGATATGCTCTGAGTTAATACACACCTACTTAACATTCACCGAACACACAGATATTGGCAACATTCTTGCAGACAGGTTAGGTGCATGTATCCCCCCTCCTTCTCCCCTTCAAGTAGAAATACTTATCACAGCTGAATCTATCCTCCCTATCATCTCACATGTCCAGGTGAGGGCCGCCCTCAGCAAAGCAGAACACACAGCATCACTGTGACTTGATGGTATCCCTGGATGTGTGCTACGTGAACTCCAAGAGGACATACAACCGCATATAAGACTGATATTTAACCTTGGCCGTACTACAGGATATGTACCTGAACACTGGCATACAGCAACAGTGGTCCCACTCCACTAAGAAGGCACCTCTACTGACCATGGGAACTACCGCACCATAAGCTTAACCGGCCTGGTCTGCTAAGCTATGGAATTATTCAGTATGGGACGCATATGCAGCGATATTGGGTACCTGCAGACACTTGTTCCCGGCCAGTTTGCCTTTGTGATGGGCTGATCCTGCCTTTTGAACCTGGTTGACCTTTCAAAACAGTCACTACAGCCATTGATGAGGGCAACGCAATCCATACAGCCTACCTGGACTTGCCTAAGGCCTTCAACACAGTACTCCACTCAGGCATCATAGACAAGCTCATTAGCTTACATGTTACTACATATGTCACATGATGGGTTGCACACTGGTTGACATACAGAATCTATAATATCGATATTGTAGGAGTCATGTCAGACTCAATGCCAGTCACATGTGGTATCCCACAGGCCTCTGTCCTAGGACCCCTCTTGTTTGGAATTTATTTCTCAGATGTAAAAGCGAACATGTGCGGGTTGTGGATGACAAACTTCCCAGATGACTGCTAACTAAGCGCCATAGTCATTATACCAGCTGACACACACATCCTACAGATGGGCCTCACTGCAACAGAAAACTGCTGCCAGGATCATGGCCTAACACTGACTGACATGTAATGTATAGTCATCCCCTTTTGGTGGAACTACGTGCACACAACATATCACATGGACATACCTATAGATACAGACCTATGACACATTTGGAGGGTTCACAGTATGCAGACTATTAACCTGCTACTTTACATTACCTGTGTTTGTCACAGCTGGTTGCGTTACCACTACTACTGCTTCCTGCTGCTGCTGGCATGGCTTGCTACTGTCACTGCTGACAGCTTAGACTCAGTATGTGTACTGTGTGTTTTTTTTTTTTTTTTCTCTCACTCTCTGTCTCTGTCTCTGTCTGTCTCTCGCTCTCTGTCTGCCTCCAGACAGTGCAATGAATGTATTGCATGTGTGGAGTGTGAGTACAGAATGCTTTTGTAGGTATCTGTATAAGTCCATGTGATGGCCTCTGCACCAATTGTAAGCCAGCATTTGCTAATTGCATGCAGCCAGTTGTGTACTGATTGCAGTTCTCACTGTGATTTCAGGACAGTGCTATAAAAGGGTATGTGAGATAGGCATTGCCCTTTCAGATTGTAAGGGCGGGGACCATGCTGGTATGCTGTGGACACTGTTCTGTGAGTGTAAAGATTAGTATCTCTCTCATGATTCAGGCTGTGTTGTGGATTCACATCTCTCCATTCCTCTCAACTGTTTCCTGAAGTAAGTGTGTATGCACAATGACACCTACAACTATATATATATATATATATATATGTACATTAACTGACATTATTACCTACTAGCTACCAACTAGCATGGCTGTTTCTGTTCACACACTACTATTATGGAAATCCACTAGTTTTGACAGTAATTCTCAATGACATGCTTTGTGTACTACACATTCTATATTCCCTTTACATTCATTCCTACTATTACATGATATATTTATTTTAGCACAATGTTCTTGTATAAGAGTCATGGCTTAGTGGTAGGTCATGCAGACTACTGTTTCCAAGGTCATGGGTTCGGGACTGACAGTGGGATTTTATTTTGCTTTTGAACTGACTGCAGGACCTGTCAATCAGAGTGACTAAGGCACTTTTAAGCAGTTGTAACCGGGTTAGCGCTGGTTTGCGCAGAGCTCCCGCATGTGCACTGGCATTCAGCTCCGCGCACACCCGCTTACAACCGCTTAACAGTGCTTAGTATGGCGCACACCCGCGCTATTTTCTTTGAAAGAAATGAAAATGGGGTGACAGGAAAGTGGTGAAAAAGGGGTCACAAAGAGGGTAAGACAGTAGGGAAACAAGCTTGGGATTTGCAGGAGGGATTTAGGTAAGGCCCATAGCTGCCCATTTCTTCATCAGCAACAACTGTGCATTTGTATCTAATTTGGTGTGACATTTGAAACCTTCCACCCCTGGGAGAGGTGTCAGGACAACAATAATACTTGTTGTACAGTCAATTGTAATTGGTAGTCTCCATGTCCAGCAGACATGTGTGCAGAATGGGCAGCTATGTATGGGGCATAATTTTTTTATGGGTACAGAGTGCCCTTTTTTTTTTTTTTTTTTTTTTTTTTTTTCAGGTGAGAGCGGTATGTCAGGTGAAGGAAGTCGGTATAGCTGGGGAGGTAGGTTGGGTAGGTCAACAGACAAGACAAACAAGACGCATACAGGGGTGGTGTATGACACGTGTGGGGGGGTTACACAATTGACGGGGATGGATGTTTGGATATCCAGAGCCCATGAGCCCACAGATGGCAACAGTGGAACTGATATCCCCACCCATGGGCAGTTGCCACTGTACCTTCACTGCCCAGTACGGGGCTGTGCTGGGGGCTGTGTAGGCCGGGCAACAGGCATGCCCATTAGTTGTGCCACCTGTGCCTCAAGCTGGTGTAGGGGCCCAAGAACAGATTCCTGGATCTCCCTATGCACCACAGTCCAGACGCTACGGAGGGTGAGTGGTGGTTCTCCTCCGGCCACACTTGCAGAGGGGGGATGAGCCCCATCCCCTGCAGCGCTTCCACCCACAGGTGGCACAGGGCCACCGGAGGAGGGTCCAGACTGGGCACTAGTGCCAGGTGCACTCGCCAGCTGAGGTGGGAGAGGTGGGTCTGCTGGAACCCGCCTTCCCTGTCGTCCTATGTTTTGCATTATGTCATGACAGTTTGGGTTAGTAACATATAATACCATTCGCAATTAGTTGTAACAGCATGCATTAGTATTCCCATTAACCAAACACCCAGATATTCACACCATTGAACAGCGAGCATAACACATGCATAATTTGAACAGCAATACACAGTCCAACAACATGCAGGGTTGATTGATGGCAACAGGCCATCAGGTTTGGATGTATGACCAGGGCAGATGCATCAACGGACATGCAAATATTTATGACCCAACAGGACAAATGTCCAGGGGTGTTAAATGTGATTGCACATACTATTTTCACGTGGAATGGGTTATATGTGCTTATAGGGTGGGGTGAAGAAAATAATATTAACACCTTCGAATACCAATACATATGCTGTACATTTCTAATAGCTGCACATATATACACACTACTGTTCTAACTACAGTTTACTATATGATAATTACTTCAATTTGGTGATAGGACTGTTACTGCTACATCAATATACATTTTATTGTTCTTCATACACATTCATATCTGGCTTTGTTCAGCTACATCATCCTGCTACATTTGCTTTATATAGCTATAGACAACTGTGGATGTTTGGTATGTCAGACAATCATACTATCTGCATATTGCAGACTGAGGGCAACATATCCAGATTTTGGGATACACATTCCAGCTGCAGCAACACTTTGAACAGATTTCGCTGTTTGGTTTTGCTTCTCACATTCATTTCATTCTGTACTGACTGCAGTATACTTTATTCAGGGGTTATTACTACTTTATTGGTGGATTCATAACTCTTTCTCACACTCTCTCACTTGTTTTCATTTTACTATTCAGGATGGTACTTACTTCTAGGCTTTATTGACATGTGTTACCTGTAGTTATTAGAATCCTTTCCAGCAGTCTCACTTCTGTCATGTTTCAGTATTTCAACAGGGGTATATTTCACACATGTGATTTGCTCATCTTCTGCAGCTGTACTTTTCAGCCTACTGCAGGTTGTGTACTATTATATTACAGGTGGGGCATCTTTATTTCAGACTTTATTTCAGACATTTTCATTTTTCTGTTTGGATTACAGACTGCAACGCACTTTTGTAATCAAGCAACACTTGCAAACACTCTTACACTGTTACTTGCACATTCTATTACTTAGTGACTACACTGCACTCTTTTGCTAACTGTCATACTTTTATATTTCTTTACAGTTACTGGGAGAGGATTACTGACCTGCCTGGTGGTGCAACTGCAACAGCCTATCGCCATAGGCTCTGCGGTTCGCAGAATGGACACCTGCAGCTGTAATATAAATGAAGTAATATTGGAATACACATCTCCATAATATCAGCTAGTTTAATTTCTTACTTATATAATTAAATGTAACTTACTCAGTAGTGGGGCATTGGGCATTTGCCGGGCCTCCTGGATCCAAAGGTTCAATTGGTCCTGCTTGCGTCTCTTCAGGTCCGCATGGTGGTGACGAACCCGCTCACCAGTCCTTGAAATCCCTGTGGCACTGGTGAGATCATGAGCCAACCGGTCCCACGCCTCAGCCCTATATGCTCCCCACAGGACCTGGCCCTGCATGAGTTGGGCCTCATGATTGTGGACTAGGAGCCAGACCATGTATCTGGATCCTCAATGCCCCACCTCTGTGCTCGAAAGCAACTACGCTCACCTACTCCTGACATTCTGGCTGCAAGTCAGTTCTACAATCATTTATGCTGTGTATTCCCACCTATGGGGCTTATATATGCCATTTTTCCCACACATATCTGTGATTGGCCATTTTGGAATTGTATCAACTTCACAAAACCTGCTTTGTCATGCTCCACTTTGTATTCATTCCTATATATTTGCTATTACTGCATTGATAGGTGCTGCTGTCATGGCTTAGTGGTTCAGTACCTTGACTATGGTGCATAGTATCCTGTGTTCGAGCCTGGCCACTGCTTTTTATTTTTTATGACTGTCTAGACAGGCTGAGGGGTGTGTCTGTGTAAAGGCAGTTTTGATATAGCTTGCTCAACGTTGCCCGTCGGTTAGCTTGTTGGCACGGCACGCAGCTCCGCGCAAACGGGTTACGCTGGTTTACGCGTCATTTGGCTGTCAGCATGCATATTACGCTCAGCTCAGCTAGGGGCACACAGTTTCAGCGGGTTAAACCACTGCTCACCTGCGGGCACTCATTTTGCACCTGTTGAACCACTGCTCACATATGGGCAGATGCACTCACCTTGTTAAACTGTAGCTCAGCTATAGGCACATCTGGCATTTTTTATTATTTTGTTATCTCACATTTCTTCAAAATAAATGGACTATTTCATTACATTTTACATGAACTATGATTTTATATGTGTACATGTTTGTCAGGGACTTGTTTCGTGCTTATTTTACTAAAAATAAAAATTGGTGTTGTGGGGGCTCGAACCATGACTGCCTGCTCTTCAGCCGACATCTCTACCGCTACGCTATTGCTTCTTGGCTTACTTTGCATATTTAGTTCTTATATCCTTTTCCACTGAGTGCTAACTGTGGCTAAGCTACGGGCACGCATAAAGCGCACTCACGGGCAAACATCTTTACGATTTAAAAAAAATATATAACATGTTCATTTATATATTTTATGTTCATAGTATGTGGGGGCATGTGTTGTGTTGTGTTTATTCACATTTCCATGGTCTCTGTCGTGGGTGTTTACTTTGGGCAATTTTACTCTTCTGGGGGCGTGTCCGCTTGCAGGGCTCAGCCTACGGACACGCCCCCTACTGTCTTCCATGGACCGTGTTAGCCTTCGGTGTGATTCAGCATGCCCTCATGCATATGCATGACATGCTGATGTCACACCGTTTAACTGCAGCCTCCGTGTAAGCCATGTATCTCTTACACGGAGGCTTTGTGAATCCTGCCCAAACACACCTCCATAGACATTACAGAGTAAATAAAACTAAGGGTAATGCTGCTCAACACCAGATGTGTTACCCTCAAATTGCGCCCACTCAGGACTCTCCTCAGTATGGAGAATAGCGATATCTGTGCACTAACAGACGCCTGGTTTAGGCTCACAAATGCACACCAGCACTACCAGGTTATATTTCATACCATGCTTTCTGACCACAAGACTCGGAATGGCCAACACAAATAGGGGGAGTATCCATATACATCACAGATACACACACCTCCGGGTTAGTAGCACTGCATGAAGCATGGCAGACCATACATATGCAGCTAACATTGTGCAAAACTGCCTTTCAGTTTGTTGCCTGCTACAGACCACCCTCCCAAACTCAGGAACCACACTCGGCTTTCCTGGGAACACTGGAGAATATGAAGGTCTCCGCAAACACCATTATATTGAGTGACTTCAAATACCCAAACATTGACTAGGGATACTACTCAAGCCCCAACACCCTCGCCCAACAGTTGCTACTATTTGTAAATTTATATACTATGGCACAACCAGTCACTACACCCACAAGAGAGGAAAACATATTGGACCTGATCATCATCAACATGGGGACTCTATGTTCCACACCAGCGATATACCCCTCATTGGTAAGGTCAGAACATACATTTATCTCACTGGACATCCATATCCCGTCCCCACACCCATCCTGGGTAATCTTGGTGAACTTCTTAAAAGCAAACGTCTCACTTCTCCAAACCAAGGTGGTATCCTTCAGAGACCGTGGGACAGTGGTAAATATGGCTCAGACTACTGAATCCTTTACATACACATTCTATGGACACCTAGTGGACTGCATGGATCATGCTATCCCAAATAACAACAAGACTCACTCCTCCAATGACAGGGGACCTGTCTGGTAGACCCCGGCCATTAATAAGCTATACAATGAAAGGAGGAAACTACTACATGATAGAGCACAATCCCAGACAGGGAAGGCATCTGTGATATGTACTAGCAGATGGCTACGATCACTCATGCATTTATCTAAGGCCCGCTTCTAACGGACAATTGCACCAGACACATAGGACAATCACAAGGCCTTCTTCAGTTATGTCAGGATCCTGGGTAGACACTCACTGATATGCTGTGAGTTACTGGATACTGACTAAACATACCCTGAACCCACTGACATTGCCAACATTTTGACAAACAGGTTCAGTGCAGATGTTCCCCCCCCCCGTCCCCCCTAAGGAGCAACTGTCCATCCCAACAGAGTGTAACCTCCCTGACATCACAAATAAACAGGTGAGTGCTGCCCTCCCCAAAGCGGACAACACAGCATCAATGGGACCAGACGGTGTCCCGGCCTGCGTCTTACACGAGCTTCAAGACAGACGTAACCCTCACATTAAGTCACTGTTCAATATCAGAGTTACTACAGGATATGTACCAAGGGAATGGCATACAGCGACAGTGGTCCTGCTCCACAGAGTTGGTGCCACAATGGACCACAGACAATATTGCCCTATAAGCCTAACTAGCCTGTTCTGCAAAGCTATGGAGCGTATTGTTATGGGACTCATACACATAGACATCGGGAACCTACAGACACAGTGTCCTACACATTTCAGCATTGTTGTGGGCAGATCTTGCCTCTTGAACCTGTTAGTATTCTTTAAACAGTTACCAGGTCCATCGACGTAGGGACGGTTGTCCACACAGCCTACCTGGACCTTGCAAAACCCTTCAACACAATACCCCACTTGGCCATTATGCATAGGCTCACCAGTGTCGATATGACCACATATCTCACCTGATGGATTGCTACCTGGATCAGGGATAGCACCCACATGGTCAGTATTGCAGGTGTCATGTCTGACTATACACCAGTTACATGTGGCATCCCACAAGGCTCAGTTTTGGGACCTCTCTTGTTCAATATATATATTTGTCTGACGTACAGGTTAACACAGGAGAAATATGGCTGACCATGTTCGCAGATGACTGCAAACTGGGTGCTATAATCAACTCTCCAGCTGGCACATGCATACTCAAACAGGGTCTCACAGAGATGGATGACTAGTGCCTGAGCCATGGCCTACAGCTAAATGCCATTAGTTGCATAGTCATCCCCTTTGGGAATAACATGTCCACACATTACCACATAGGTAGTAATCCATTACATATGGTAGGAGTTGTTAGGGGTTTGGGGACATGACTTGTTCGTACTCTCACCTTTGACAATCACGTTATTAAATGTGGTTACACAGACCTTCTATATAGCCCCATCTTATCCCTTATGGTTTCACATCTAGATCAAGTGAGGTCACTGTGCCCCTATACTCATCACGACCATGCTTGGTTACAATGCTACATTTGGGATGTACCTTACCTGACACCTGCAGCAACTGTAATGGCCACAAAAGTACCTCAACAAGCAGATCTAGGGACTCAAATGGATGCCATGCACAGTTTGGATACAGTAACTCCAGCTCTACTCAGTCGCTTACCACTTACTCGGATGTGATGTGTGCCTGTTGTTTATGGAAATATCCAACCCAGAATTAATAGACATACTCCACCTCAGGATATCCAACTCCCTTGGAGCTACACACTCCAGGGACACATACCTCAGCACAGATGTTAATAGGACATGCTGGAGAGACAGATTCTTATCCCAGAGGCTCCACTCCCTCCAGATTGTAATCCCGGTTTCGCATAGGCAGAGCCACCCACTGACCACCTACAGGAGACATCTTGACAAGTGGATGGGTGATTGTATGTTTACCCCTGGGATATCTTCTGGGTCCCTGCTAGACAGAGGCACAATAGACTAAATGTAAATGAGCTATCTTGTGTGACCTACTATTCACAGGCACAGTGTAGTAATCTGACAGGGTTGCGAAAGCCAAACACACTCTGGCTAGGCTTGTACATGGCCTAGAGCAGATAGCCTAGTATCGACCTCTGAACCTATGATAATGTTCGGGATGCACAATGTTTATTGATGATACTGTTTGCAGGTTTTTATCGTCTTTGCTTTCCCACTTTCTATAGGTTCATAGGTTCATACTAGGATATCTGCCCTAGGGCATTTATAAGCCTAGCCAGAATGTGTTTGGCTTTCGCCACCCATTTTAAATTTATTTTGCCATGCTCTTTTTCGAGGTTAGTATACTGTGCCTCTGTCTAACAGTGACACAGAAGTGATACCCGGGGTAAACCTACGATCTCCCATCCACTCATCAAGATTCCTCTTGAAGAGAGTCAATGAGGGACTCTGCCTAACCTGGACTGGGATTTTATTCCAGAGTGAAGGTAGCCTCTGGGTTATGAATCTGTCCCTCCAGCATGTCCTATTTATTTCAGTGCTGAGGTTCAAGTCTCTCGAGTGCGTAGCTCGATGGGATTTGGATTTTCTGAGGTGCAGCATGTCCATTAATTCTGGGTTGGACATGGCTTTATAAGTTAGGCACAGATCGCCTCTGAACAGGCAGTATGCCACTGAGTAGAGCTGGAGTTTCTTTAACCGGACAGCATATGGCATCTGTTTGAGCACTTTGATCCTCTTGGTGAGGTACTTTTGGGGTCTTTCCAGTTGCTGCAGGTGTCTGGTAAGGTACATCCCAAAAGGGGCATTGTACTCAATTATGGGCCTGATGAGGGATGAGTAAAGAGGCACGATGACCTCCCCTGATCTAGATGTGAATCCCTTCATGATTAGGTGGGCTATATAAAATGTTTTTCTAACCACTTTGGCCACGTGGTTGTCAAATGAGAGATTGCTATCAACTTGGGTCCCCAGGTCCCTACATACTTCTTCTGTACTCAATGGATTACCACCTATGTGGTAATTTGTGGGCACTTTGTTTTTGCCAAAGGGGATGACTATGCACTTTTTGGCATTTAGCTTGAGGCCATGGCTCAGGCACCAGTTATCTGTTTCTATGAGGCCCTTTTGTAGGATGCTTGTGTCGGCTGGAGAGTCGATTATGGTGCCCAGTTTGCAGTCATCTGTGAACTTGGTCAGCCACAGTCCTTCCGTGTTGGCCTGTACCTCCGAGAAATATATACCAAACAAGAGAGGTCCCAGGACTGAGCCTTGTGGGACACCACTTGTAACTGGTTTGGAGTCTGACATGGCTCCAGCAATTCTAACCATGTGGGTTCTGTCCTTGAGCCAGTTTGCAATCCATCTAGTGACATAGGGGTTTATATTTAAGCTGGTGAGCTTATCTATAATGCCCGAGTGGGGTATTGTATCGAAGGCTTTTGCGAGGTCCAGGTAGGCTGTGTGGACCACCTTCCCCTCGTCAATGGCCTTGGTGACTGTTTCAAAGAAATCAACCAGGTTTAAGAGGCAGGATCTGCCCTTAATAAAGCCGAACTGGGTAGGATCCAGTGTCTGTAGGTCCCCAATATCTTTATTTATGAGGTCTATGATGACCCTTTCCACAGCTTTGCAGACCAAGCTAGTCAGGCTTATGGGGCGATAGTTTCCAGGATCCGTTGAGGCACCACCTTTATGGAGAGGGACCACTGTTGCTGTACGCCACTCTTTGGGCACATATCCTGTAGTAAGGCTGAGATTGAACAGTAGTTTTATGTTTGGGTTTAGCTCTTCTTGGAGTTCATGTAGGACGCAGCCCGGGACACCATCTGGTCCCATTGATGCTGTGTGTTTTGCTTTGGAGAGGGCGGCTCTTACCTGAGCATCTGAGATGTCAGCAGGGCAGCACTCTGCTGGGATAGATATTTGCCCTTTTGGTGGGGAAGGGGGAGAGAAGTTTGCGCTGAACCTGTCAGCTAGGATGTTGGCAATGTCTGTGGGTTCAGTGTATTTTTTGTCATTTTGGACTAATTCTGAGCATATCTGGGAATTACCACCCAGGTTCCTAACATAACTAAAGAAAGCCTTGTGATTACCCTTAGTGTCCTGTGCAATTTTTCTCTCGAAGCTGGCCTTAGACAATTTTATGAGTGCCCGTAGTTTTTTGCTAATACTGATCACTGATGCCTTCCCTTTTTGGGATTTTGCTCTATCATTTAGTAGCTTCCTCCTTCTATTGTATAGTTTGTTTATGGCTGGGGTCCACCAGACAGGACGTCTGCCTTTGGAGGATTGGGTCTTGGTTTTATTTGGGATCGCATGATCCATGCATTCCTGAAGGTGTTCATAGAATGCGTTTATAAAGGATTCTGCGGTCTGGGCCATATTTTCCACAGGCCCGGGGCTTTGAAGGATTCCACCTCGGTTTTGAGGAGTGTGAAATTTGCTTTAGAGAAGTTTTTCACTGTGGTTTTCTGGGCAGGGGGTGGGGTCGGGATGTGAATATCCAGTAAGATTAGTTTATGGTCTGATCTTACCAGTGAGGGATACACTTCTGGTCTGCAGCATAGAGTCCCCATGTTGGTGATGATCAGGTCCAGTATGTTTTCCCCTCTTGTGGGAGTGGTAACAAGTTGTTCCATAGCATTTGAGTTTATAAATTCTAGGAACCTTTGGGCTAGGGTGTTGGAGCTAGAGTAATGCTCCTAGTCTATGTTTGTGTAGTTGAAGTCGCCCAATATAATGGTGTTTGGAGAGACCTTCATATTTTCCAGTGTTCTCAGAAAGGCCGAGTAGGGTTCCTGTGTTTGGGAGGGTGGTCTGTAGCACTACAGTCTTCTATGAAGAACTTAGGTATCTGCAGAACATATTTGATTATGACAGGGTTCCACTATATTATATATGTGTCTGTTGTCATATAACGGTGTGCACAGGGCGGATTGCTGGATAGTGAGAGGTTCCTGGGTTAACACATGCAACTGCCAGATATGTGTGGCTCACTGCTGTACTCAGACATGGCCTAAGTGTGTGAGCATGCCCAGTTCAGGCTTTCAGTGTTTTGTTGCCTGACATTTGTCTCATTTATTCGTGTGTGAGCATGCCCAGTGTGACCTTTCAGTATGTTGCTGTCTGAGGTCCACTACATTTGTTGATGTGTGTGAACATGACCAATATTAACATTTATACTGTGTGCGTTGAAAGTCAGTTTCTATTCTTACTGCAGAACTCACCTTTGTGTCATAACTCGACAGGGATTATGTTGTGCCTGCAGAGTTTCCATGAGATACTTTGCATAGACTTATCAACATTTCTTTATACAGGCTGACCACTGCAATACTGTCATGGTTTAGTGGTTCAGTACTATGACTGTAGTGCACAGTATCTTGGGCTCAAGGCCCATCACTGCTTTATATTTTCATACTGAGCAGACCTGACTGCTTAAGGGCCAGTTAAGCAAATATGAGCATGTTGGCTTTTGTTCAGCTATGCCCTACTTAGACCAAGCTTGTCCAACATTGCTCAATATTAACCAGCATTGCTGGACGTTGCCCAATATTACTCAACATTGACCACAGTTGTGCTAGTTGGTGTGTGCGATTATGTTTACATATACTACATGGTGGTAAATGCTGTTTAGCACTGCTTTATATTGCTTAACACATGGCAATCATGCCTCAGGTGGTGCTGCAGGGCTGCCTATGTCAGATGCACATACTACACTCCCTATACATGTTTGAAAGCAGGTAGTGTCAACTTAGGCATCCCTTTTGCTATATGTGTGAGTCAGAGAGAGGTATCATTTCCAGAGTTCCTACTGAGCCAGTGTATGTGCTATGTGGTGCCTCTTTGCCAAGGCCAAAGCATACTGGGCACACCTCCTTCTGCCTACTGGGGCAGGCTCAGGTTGTTCCTCCTCCGAGTCACGCTCTGCCTGTGATGGCCTTGGCAATGGTGGGGGGCTCTTTGGCCCAGGCCTATGCTGCTCCTGCTGCAGCTGTTTTCACAGGATCATATTAGGTAGCATAGCACATACCATGACAATTTGGGTACATGTAGTTGGTGAGTACTGCAAGGCTCCACCAGATGTGTCCAGGCACTGGAACCGTGACTTGAGCAGCCCAAACACACGCTCGATTACATTTCGTGTTTGTGCGTGTGCCTCATTATGGCATTCCTGTTCAGGTGTGTGTGCATTTCTGATGGGTGTCATCAGCCACGGCTCCAGTGCATAGCCAGCATCCCCCACTAGGTGACCATGTGGGATGTCCCTGTTGGCAAATGTCTGGTACAGCTGCGTCAGATGCCAGATATGGGAATCATGGTAGCTTCCAGGGCAGCCAGCGCACACATTCAGTATTATGCCCTAGGCATCACACACGACCTGGCAGTTGATGGAGTGGAAGCCCTTGCGGTTGAAGTAGACCCTACCCCACTCACCGGCTGGTGCTTTGATGCGTATGTGCGTGCAGTCTATTGCACCCACTACCTCAGAGCATTCCGCTATTTGCTGGAAGAGACGCATATTGCTGGCCAATACCTCACGGGAATCGGGGAAATATACATGATGACCGACATGTGCTGACATGGCATCCAGGAACTGGTGCAGTACCCTGGATGCTGATGTCTGTGATATCCCCATCATATCACCAGTTGGTCTCTGGAAGGTACCTGTTGCTAATATTCTTAGGCCAACACATACCTTGGTTTCCACTGGGATGGTTCCCCTCTGTTGGTTCTGTGTGTGAGGCATGGCCTGCACAGCTCAACAATTTGCTGCAAGTGGTCTCTGTCCACTCTGTAGCGCACCACTATCTCCAGCTCATGTAGCCCCTGGTAGGTTACCCTGGGACTGTACACTCTTCTCCATCTCCTCACTGTGGATTGTCCAGCAGCATTCCCATTGTCACCACCCTGAGCATGTTGCATATGTCACCTTATAACAGCAATGGCAGCCCCTAACATTTCTTTGTCTCAGTAAAGCTTTTTCAGTTTTCACTTCTATTAGCTTACTGCAGTGTTGCAGTGTCTCTTGAGAGAAACATAATGGACTGTTGTTTTCAGAGTTTTAAGTGCTGGGCTGGGCTAGTGTACTGCCTGTGTAATTGCCTGATTCTGATTGTTTTCACCTGCTAGCTCTGCTAGTACGGTAGCTTCCTACTATTTGTTGTGCTTCCTTTTTCCTTTCTGTTTCCTTGGGGGGGCAGCACCACGCACACGAGTGAAAACATGCTCACACCAGTTCACACACGGGCACACATGCTTACATGGACTAAAACTTGCTTATTCTTGTTAAAACGCGTGCACACTAGCACAAACACACTTACAACTCTTTAAACAGCCTTATACATGCTTACTCCGGCTTAAACGCATGCACTCATGCTTACACGCGTGCACACTGTCCTACTCGGGTTTACAGACGCGCACATGCACGCATACACGCTCAGCAAGAAACTTTGGTGTTATCCACGGCATACACCTTCAATTTCTTGCCTTTACCTAGCCTACCTGGTGACACACCTCTTTCAATGATGTGTAAATGACAGCTGACACATGCCACTCTGCTCCAATGAGCTTCACTTCTTTCATACATACCCCCCTCGTGATGTCACCTATCTTCTATTCTGTTACTCCCCTTATCCTACTCCTGCACTCCACTGACTGTGCTCATTTGCTATGTAAACTTGCGATTCACTATCCTAACCATCATTTGCATAGGATTGCCTACTAATACTTGGTTACATCTCTTAGACTGAGCTTCTCTCCTTAGCAACCTCTACTCGGTGGCCATGTTGTCTTCAACCTGCTATTCACTTGCATTGTAAATTCATATTAGCATTAAAATCCACATTTGTGGATCTTCATTATTGATTTTCTGTTTTTTAGAGCACAGCGCGTTTGCACGGCGCTGCGCTATGCTTAACCCCGGAGATCGGGATGAAAAAAAAAAGTTATTTTATTTTGCATCACTTAACGTTGCCAATGGCCATATTTTTGGCCATTGGCATGCTTCCTCATGTAAATGCATCCTTTTTTTTGAGCTGTCACGGCTCCGTTTTGCTATTTGCAGAACCGTATTCAGTTGTCAACTGAGTACATTTCTGCAAATAACACTGCTCCTACTCAGACAGGTTCGGGTTTCCTGGATCGCATATTTACCTCATTTGCATAGCTTTTGCCTGCAATTCAGGTAATTTGCATATCTAAGCCCTGTCCATATAGGACTTGTTTTGAGAGCTTTGTTGCACGCTCCTACCGGCTGTTCCTGGATCCCTCGGCGGACATGTTGGCTGCATGGAGACTTACTCTACTCTTAGACTCCGTGCAAGCCTTCGTGAATCCGGCCCAGTATCTACAAACATTTTTCCTTTTGTGATGCATTTCAGAGAGATGGATGTTTATGAATAGGATGCAGTGGACAGGACCACATATGTATCCAAAACATTATTGCTTTGTAGTGGACACTTTGATTACACAACAGTATTAGTCATCTGGAAAGGATATTACACAACACAATTATATTAAAATGTGAGCATATAGTGACCAACTTGACACAGATAAAATGGTGGTCAGTTGAATCAAATCTTTTTATGTGGTCAACAAATCTACAGTGCTAGAGATCAAATATACCCCTGTCTATACAGTGGTTAGTAGAGTTTGCTAGAGTAACTGATGGAGCTACATTATTTCCTGAACAGTAATAAAGATGACGAAGCCAGTCAGAAGGCTAAAACACAGTTTTAATCTAAAAATCTTGAAAGTAACAAATCCACTTGGTTAATCGCTTTTGTCTACATTAGGACATCCTCAGAACCAAGACAAATAGTAAAGTAAAAACTTTTAAATACAATGCAAAGACACACCCATTTGAAACCTTCAGTAGAACCAATCAACCAATTAAACATAGCAAACAGAAATAAAGCAACAGTAACTAGATGTTACAGTCATAGTACTGAATATAATATATGCTTCATATACTTTAAAATGTAAGTGAACGTTTTTTCAACTCACTTGAAATTGAAATGTGTTCATTTAACCCTGGTGGGTTTGTTGCATCTAACCTAATCTGCCACAACATTTCCCTGTGCAATAAAATGTTCTCCCAATCTCCTGAAAATGGTGTTGTTATAATTTGTTCAAGTATCAAAAAAAACAAACTTATTGAAATTTTGAAAACACGCAGCATGCGTTGCCAATGCACTTCTATTGTCCCCCTTTCTTATGCTGTATACATGCTGATATATTCGTTGTTTCAAACTATTCTTAGTCTTGCCTATATAAAATGTGCTGCATGTGCAACATGTAGCAAGATAAATAATTTTTTCTGCTCTACAATTTAAACATTTTACTGTGTCCCAATGATTAATAATGTTCAAAACTCCATTGTCCTTATTCACATTAATATAGGAACAATATGCACATTGGTGACATTTTCTAGTCGTAGGTACACCCCTGCTCAAACAACTTCTTTCCAACATCATCTTAACATTCTGCCTATTTTTGTATGTGAAAAATGGTGGTGATTTAAATAAATGACAGATGTTACTATCAACTTGCAACAACATCCAGTTTCTATTGATAATCTTTTCAATAGCCTTAATATCAGTTGTATAATGCAACACCATATTTGTATTCGGTGCTACTACCCTAGTCATTTTGTTTTCCATTGTGTTAACCGTGCTTGTTGCCTCATGTTTTATAATGGGAACATATTTATCCTGTCTCCCAATCCAAACTTCACCTATAATTTTCTCCAATAAATCTATTGGATATCCCCTATCAATAAACTTTTTTTTAATTACTGTAAATTCTTCTAAACAAAATAAATCATCCAAAAATCTAAAATAGACCAGACAAAACCTATATAGTGGGAATTTGAACAAAACGTTCAGTTCCCACCATAACATGACTGTGTTCGCAAACAGGGGGGGCAGATGCAGTGCCCATCACAACCCCATGTTTCTGTTTGTAAAATTCACCTTCAAATGTCAAAAAATTGTTACTTAGCACCAGTTCCATGAAACTGCATATTGTTTCTTTCTCATCATTGTGAAGATCACTATATTTAAAAATTATGTCTCTAAACCAATCCAAGCCAGTTTCTTGTGGGATTACTGTGAAGAGACTGTTCACATTACAAATCACCAAAATAACATTGTTTAGTATCATCATGGTTTGTAACTTACTCAAAGGGTCCCAGGAGTCTTTTAAAATGTGAGGAAATCTATCAAAAAGATGCTTAAGTCTCATATCAACATATTTTGTTATGAGTTCAGTTACAGACCCCCTTGCTGCAACTATTGGACATAGCGGTGGGTCTTCTTGATTAGAGTGAATTTTAGGAATCCCAAAAATCTTAGGTAGTAGTGGATTTTCTACCCTCAAATAATCATAGAGGGGTTTGGAAATGGAGTCAAATAACAACAGTTCATCAAGCACAATCTTCAGAGACCTATATGCTAGATTGATTTTGTTCAGGGAAACTAACCCATATACTTCAGTTTTGTTAAGCAAATTCATCATACAACTACTATAGTCTTCTGACTCCATAATGACCAATCATACCCTTATCAGGCTTCATACAACGAATTCCCTTGTTTTGCCTGATTTCATAAAGCAACTGACTCTCATCTTGAGAGAGATTGTAAAATCTACGGTGTTTGTTCCCCAACAATGATCTTAATTCCCTTTCACATTGGCTTTCAAAAACGTTAATAGCCAGATGCAATGGAGGGTTAAATGTACTGGGCCTTTTGAAGTCATAATTTTCTCTTATTTCTGATCCCCCACCATCATACATAACCCTGAAATTCAGTTTGCGACTAAACATTTTTAAATCGAGTATGATGTCCTCTACTTGGGCTCCTTTTGAGTGAATACATTTAAAACCTTTTAAAAATAGACTGTGATATTGAGGCCCTATAATCATACTCGAAAAATTGTAAATGTTGAAATTGTAAAATGAAGTTATTTTTACAGTACCTGATCTATTAATACTGGAGCAGGCTCCTGGAATTGACCCATTTAATTCCGATAATTCTGGCCATTCTTGAAATTGTGGTACCTGCGTGGAACCATGTCTGACCTCTCTTCGGTTCCGAAAGTTTATGCTTGGCTCGACAACTTGGGAGGTGGTCAAGCAACGGAACCTATTGTGTCAGACTCTGGGTGAGTTCTGATGATTTTAGAACAGATTGGGCAGTTAGAGAAGGTACTGTACAAGTTCAAAACATTACAATTGGACAATTATTTTTTGGAAGAAAGTGTGAGGAGATCGCATGTACCTAAAGGACTACGAGTTTAGAAGTACCCACAAGGGGTTGAAGCAAGCTCAGTTTTTCATGTTGAGCTTACTGAGTAATTCAATTATACTGGACTGGAATTGACAAGGTTACTGATTAAAGATAATGAAAGAAGGATGAATGAGTATAAACAGGAGATTGCTAAAACTGTGGAGTCCATTACTGGGGATGTGCAGTTCCAAGATCACAAAACAAGGTTCAATCAGGTGTTTGAATATACTGAGCGCAAAATGGGAGCTACCAGGATGTGAAAAGATAAATAAATGAAATGTGACCATGACGAATACCAGAGGAAGACAGTCTATCCATTACCCTTTTCAACTAGGGGAATTCAGAATGGTATATATGACCCCACTGTCGGTGATGAACAAGGGGCAATGCAGGATGAGGCCCCTTTGGAGCAAGTAGGACCGAGAAGATCAGAGAGACTAGCAGGGAGAAAGCAGGTGAACAATTGGCAGGGAAAAGGGCATCAACCAACGAATGGCAGGAGGTACCACAATTTCAAGAATGGCCAGAATTATCGGAATTAATTTGGTCAATTCCAGGAGCCTGCTCCAGTATTATAGATCAGGTACTGTAAAAATGACTTCATTTTGCAATTTCAACATTTACAATTTTTTGAGTATGATTATAGGGTCTCAACATCACAGTCTAGTTTTGAAAGGTTTTAAATTTATTCCTGCAAAAGGAGCCCGAGTAGAGGACATCATACTCGATTTAAAAATGTTTAGTTACAAACCGAATTTCAGGGTTATGTATGATGGTGGGGGGGTCAGAAATAAGAGAAAATGATGACTTTAAAAGGTTCAGTACATTTACCCCTCCATTGCATCCAGCTATAAACGTTTTTGAAAGCAATGTGAAAGGGAATTAAGATCATTGTTGGGGGACAAACGCGGTACATTTTACAATCTCTCTCAAGATGAGAGCCAGTTGTTTTATGAAATCAGGCAAAACAAGGGAATTCTTTGTATGAAGCCTGATAAGGGAGGGGGATTAGTCATTATGAAGTTGGAAGATTATAGTAGTCATGTGATGAATTTGCTTAACAACACTGAAGTATATGGGGTAGTTTCCCTGAACGAAGTCAATCTAGCATATAGGTCTGTGAAGATTGTGCTTGATGAACTGTTGTTATTCGACTCCATTTCCAAACCCCTCTATGATTATTTGAGGGTAGAAAATCCACTACTACCTAAGATTTTTGGGATTCCTAAAATTCACTCTAATCAAGAAGACCCACCGCTACGTCCAACAATTGCAGCAAGGGGGTCTGTGACTGAACCCATAGCAAAATATGTTGATATGAGACTTAAGCATCTTTTTGATAGATTTCCCCACATTTTAAAAGACTTCTGGGACCTTTTGAGTAAGTTACAAACCGTGGTGATACCAAACGATGTTATTTTGGTGACTTGTTATGTGAGCAGTCTCTTCACAGTAATCTCACAAAAAACTGGCTTGAATTGGTTTAGAGACAAAATTTTTAAATATAGTGATCTTCACGATGATGAGAAAGAAACAATATGCAATTTCATGGAACTGGTGCTAAGTAACAATTTTTTGACATTTGAAGGTGAATTTTACAAACAGAAACAGGGGGTTGTGATGGGCGCTGCATGCGCCCCCCCTGTTTACGAACACAGTCATGTTATGGTGGGAACTGAACATTTTGTTCAAATTCCCACTATATAAGTTTTGCCTGGTCTATTTTAGATTTTTGGACAATTTGTTTTTCCTGTGGACAGGCACTAGAGAACAGTTAGAAATGTTTTTCAATTTTATGCAAAGTAGTTCAGACTTTTTGAAGTTTTCATTTAAACAGGATGTGAAAGTGATGAATTATCTAGATATTTTATTTTTTAACGAAGGTGATGCTACTCTTGCTACTAGAATTTTTAGGAAACCTACATTTTGTAACACATATTTGCACTACACGAGCTGCCACCCCATTTATCAAAAAAAAGAGGGGGTAGTTAAGAGTCAGCTAATCCGAGCTTCACGTCTCACTTCTGATTCTTCTGATTGTTTAGAAGAATTTACAGTAATTAAAATTGTTTATTGATAGGGGATATCCCATAAATTTATTGGAGAAAATTATAGGTGAAGTTTGGATTGGGAGACAGGATAAATATGTACCCATTATAAAACATGGGGCAACAAGCACGGTTAACACAATGGAAAACAAAATGACTAGGGTATTAACACCGAATACAAATATGGTGTTGCATTATACAACTGATATTAAGGCTATTGAAAAGATTATCAATAGAAACTGTATGTTGTTACAAGTTGATAGTAACATCTGTCATTTATTTAAATCACCACCATTTTTCACATACAAAAACAGGTAGAATGTTAAGATGATGTTGGAAAAAAGTTATATGAGCAGGGGTGTACCTACGACTAGAAAATGTCACCAATGTGCATATTGTTCCTATATTAATGTGAATAAGGACAATTGAGTTTTGAACATTATTAATTATTGGGACACAGTAAAATGTTTAAATTGTAGAGCAGAAAAAAATATTTATCTTGCTACATGTTGCACATGCAGCGCATTTTATATAGGCAAGACTAAGAATAGTTTGAAACAACGAATATATCAGCATGTATATAGCATAAGAAAGGGGGACAATAGAAGTGCATTAGCAAGGCATGCTGCATGTTGTCAAAACTTCAATAAGTGTTTTTTTTTATACTTGAACAAATTATAACACCATTTTCAGGAGATTGGGAGAACATTTTATTGCACAGGGAAATGTTGTGGCAGATTAGGTTAAATGCAACAAACCCACCAGGGTTAAATGGACACATTTCAATTTCAAGTGAGTTGAAAAAATGTTCACTTACATTTTAAAGTATATGAAGCATATATTATATTCAGTACTATGGCTGTAACATCTAGTTACTGTTGCTTTATTTCTGTTTGCTGTGTTTAATTGGTTGATTGGTTCTATTGAAGGTTTCAAATGGGTGTGTCTTTGTATTTTATTTAAAAGTTTTTAGTTTACTATTTCTCTTAGTTCTGAGGATGTCTTAATGTAGAAGAAAGCACTTAACCAAGTGGATTTGTTACTTTCAAGATTTTTAGATTAAAACTGTTTTAGCCTTCTGACTGGCTTTGTCATCTTTTATTATTGGAATTGTTTCACAGCCTGGATACTTGTGATTTATTTTGATTTCCTGAACAATGTTTGTATAAGCTGAGACCATGAATGGGTCAAGTTAAAGGTGTTTTATTCAAACCTTAGCATGGAAAAGGCACAACAGGTATGAATTTACACTTTGAAAAATACACAGAGTTTTCTGTATGATTCCTCTACTGAGGACGTGTAATGCAGAAGAGGTAAAACAGAAACAAATGTATAATATTAGACCAAACAGATGATCACTTTGAAAGAACAGCTGTTAGGGCAAAACTGAATTGTGAACAACATTGGAATATAGTTTATTGTGCTCACATTACAATGTGTGACACACTTTCCTTCTTACCAATACTTTTCAGACAGAAAGAGTATGTAATCTGAAGTGATTTGAATGGGTGATTTTTTTTTTCTCAGTAAGAGTTTGATTTTCAGTTTTTGTACTGACATGTCAAATTTGTCATGTGGTACTATAGCGTGAAGCTGGTGACGATAAGAAATCAGTGTTTAGATTAGTTTGATATTTCATGCACTGTTATACCAGTCTCAGCAAATAGACCAACGTTCTGGCTGGAAATGTTGGTGTGATACCTAAAAATGGATTTTTGGAATTCCTTGGCTTTGTTGGAAGTAATAGAAATCCAACAAAGAACAAATTCCAGAAATGTGCCCATTAAGGGAGAGACCTATATTTAACAAAGAGATAATTTCTTCATCTTGATGGATATGCTCAGCCCCTGGAATTAGGAAAACATTTTGGTTATCTCTTATCAGAACCTGGATGGCAATGGCAGCAGCATCCAGTCATTTGCAGACGGAAGTGCCTAGAAGCCGATGATTATGGCATTTTTGCAAATGCAACCAAATGTGATGTAACAAACGTGAAAAAATGGCCATATAATGAAAGAACAAAACCTCCAATTCAGACTGAAGGTATCGCTTATGAGCATCTCAAAATTTATATTCCAAGGGACAGCTGTCATGTATACTGACACTGTTAGGTAACTTTCTGACAGAAAATACAGCATTGACTAAAAATCATGAGCATGAGATTGAATGCCATCTACTTCCTCTTCTTCCATGTAATTTTTAACTGAAAATGTTAGCTATTAAACATTAAGGATAATAACAACCTTGTTATAATAAAAGCACAGTATTTGTAGGGCACGACCATTTAATGAATTGTCAGATTAAAATGTCTAATTACAATACTTTTGCAAAAAAATAAATAAGTAAATGAATACATAAATGAATAAAAATCACACACAAACACACTCACATACACATGCATACCACACACACACACACACACACACACACACACACACACACACACACAGGCAATTGCAGACATGCGGTTATCTAGTTTTTACCTTGAAGATAGCAATGGTGCTAGCTTGCTTGATATGTAGTGGACGTTTGTTCCTGGGGTGGAATATATATTAGGGTAAGAATCTATCACACCAACATGTCTTATTTATCAGCTGATGAAGGTTTAGGTCCTTTAACTGTGCATTTGAGGAGCCATTTGTTTTATGAAGGAATAGGGTAAGGCATTCACAGTATGAAAGGCTAGATTTATATCACCAAAGAGGAGTCAATAATAGACTGAGTTTGAAGAGAAGTTTACCAGTCTGTCTGTCTAAAGAGCTTCAGGCCATTGATATGTTTAATTAAAATCTCTCCAGTCTCTTAGAATGAGGGATACATTTTGGCAAACACATGCCAAAAGGGACATTACATTCAATAACCGGTTTAATAAGAGATGAGTAAAGGGGAATTAAGATATCTTTGAATTTAGAGGAGATCCCTTTTAGACTCAGCTGAGACAGCTAGAAATTTTAAAACACTTCAAGATATTGTGGTCAAAATCTAAGGAGATATCTACAAGAGTGCTTAGATGAAATGTGGTGGTGTCTGACTGGAAGGATACATTACCTTTATGGTAAGATGTGGATATGCTTTGTTTACCAAGCTGAACTGTACTAAATTCTTCACAATTAATTTAAGATTGTTATCCTTCTAACAATTCTTGACATAGTATACCCCTTGCTAAACATACTGACAGTCAATAAAGGAATGAATAGCAACACTGAATTTATAGTCTACTGCAAACTTAATGAGAGGCCGAGAGTGCTTCTTGAAGGTCTCAAAAGTAGAGAGTAAATATGAAAGTTCTTAGCAATGAGCCTTGTGTTATATCACTGCTAACTGTTTTGTTTCAAAAGTGGCACCTGTGAGTCCAGCCACATAGCCTCTGTCAGATAACCAGTTATCCAGCACTGAACATTTGGATTTATATTCCTGTTTACATGTTTGTCAATAATACCTGTATAAGGGATAGTGTTAAAAACCTTGGCCAGGTCCACATATGCTAAATGCAGTGCATAATTGTTATCGGCTGTTTTGGTGAATTTATCAAAGAAATTAATGAGGTTAAAGAAGCAACATCTGCCTTTGACAAAGGTGAATTGATGAAAGTCCTGGGTTAAAATATTTTAAATGCCAAGACAAATGAGGTGTGAGATGATAGCTTTAAATGTCAGGCTAGTGAGACTAATGTGTCTGTAGTCACTAGACTCTGTGGTTGTACTACTCTTGTGTAACAGCTTGTAAAAAACATCTAATCCTTTAGCTTCAGGGTACCCAATCCCATTACTGGTTACCTTACAATCCAGTCCAATTCACTCTGTATAGAAAATATTCAGGAATTAAAACATATTGCTAAAGACAATCTTTATGTTTCTGCAATAATGAGCACTTACAGTTTATGTATAGATGAGCTGGTAGAGATTCCTCACAACAAGCTTCATGGAAACTGAGGCCTCACTGGTGAAATTAACTGAAGAGTCATGTTATAAATGGTTTTAACATAGATAAAGATATAATAATTACAGAGAAAAAAATACAAAGTAGACTTAATAATATCATATTCACTACAACAGCTTCACTTTTGAGCAAAAGTATCCTCTATGTTTCTAATATAATTTTTCTCTGAGTGGGATGGGAGTTGTTACTACAACCTATAACCTGATCTTAACTTCCCAAACAAAAATTAAGTTAATTTTTCATTTTCTTGGCTTAGTTAATGTTAATTTAAGTGACTTTCCTAAGAACCAGAGACACACATTTTCCTTTGGCAGAAAGCCATGGAACCACCTAATATAACACATTGGGGCAGCTAGTGTTTCTTAAAGAACTTGGCAAAATTCTCCCTTGCTAGCAAGCTCTTCCACATGAGATCCTCAAAAACCTTTGTATTAAAAGTCTATCATTTGTGTCAGTGTTTATGGAGGGAGACCATACCAGTACCAATAACACTTTTAAGGCAACAATTCAAGGTAAGAACAATCACACTTACATTTTAATATGTCATACTTGCCATATATGAATACAGGCCATTACTTATTTTGACCCAATAATACTTTCATCAGTGTTTTCTGTTCAGGAAATAAATTATTTTTCAAATATTCCTAAAGAGGTGAGTCAGTCATCTCCTCCTATGTATCCTTAAAAGGTATGAGTATGAATGCTTGCTGGTGTTTACTGTCTGAAGAACACTTAATGCCCCCTCCTTGATTTGTGAGATGTATAATAATTTTACCTTGTTCTTTGCTGCTTTCTTTTTAATATAAAGATAAATATTTTCTCTTTAAGCATCTTTAGCAGTTGTCACTGTTAGAAATGGTTATATGATGGAACATCATGCATACATACACGTGTGTCATGCACATTACATACATGTCTGCAGCTCTTTTGAGTACAAGCAAACACACTCTCCAGGATTCAGCAAGCTCTGCACGGCATGCAGGAGCTGCTGGAGGCAATATGGCTGCTGAGAGATCCAGGAACAAGCTCTCGGGAAGTGCACGAGCGCTCCTGCACTATTCTTGCATGGACACAGCTCCTGTATGCTAATTACAACATTTGCAGGTGAAAACCATGCAAATGAGGTGAATTAGCGATCCAGGAAGCTGGCAGCCATCCGTGCAG